>NC_006686.1:165000-192500 GCF_000091045.1 Cryptococcus deneoformans JEC21
TGTAGTGTGACTAGGGTTGAATGAGTAGAGTTATACGGGGATTACTTATAGAGTAGTGAAAGATGAAGGTTGCCGTGCGAGTCCGTTGGAGATGGTAAGGGCTGGACATTGGATCGGTTGTTTCTTGCTGCAGCAACGAAGTAACATGCAACAGCATCGGCGCCGCCGGGGGGCCATCTACATTACGTAATTATATAAGACCATACCGAGGTGGTAATTCAGCTGCAGCTGCGGAGACCTCTTGCGACAGAGAAGATAAGATGCTGCTCAAAAATGCTTAACAACAGACTGATGATATGATAGTTTATCTAATGACTATACTTTATGACTTCTGACCCATCTTTCACGCCCGACGTCCACCCCCACCCAAGATCAGCTTTTTTCCTTTTTCCTTCTTCTTCCTCCCATTCCCTCTCTCACTCTCTCTCACACCTGCTCCGGTACCCGCGCCGGCATTCGCACCCATACTCGGCTCCAAATGCACATCCGTCGACTCAAACTGCTGCCACAACGCATCCACCTCGGGATCGACTTCCCTCCTCGACCTCGAGAGAGAAGGGTCGTACCTCTGATGAAGGGCTGTTGCAAAACTCCTCTGTTGGTCTTGCTGGCTCTCGCTCTGGGTTTGGATTGGAGTCTGACCCCAAGACCCCGATCGAGGTGGGGAAGACGCTATCCCAGGTTGGGGGTACGCCACCGGGAAATTTTGCTCAAACTCCACCGCCGACCTTGCCAACGCCAATTCCAACTCCCTATCCTCTTCCACCCCACCGCGCACAAACGCGCTCGGTACGCTCCTGACACTCTGTAGCTCCTCTGCCGTTTTTGACCGTTCGGCCTTTTCCCATTTTTGTTTTGCCCGATCTTCCTTTCGCACCTTGTCTCTGCGTTTTTGTCTACGCGCTTTGAGAGGTTGCTCGAATTGGGCCAGGATGGTAGAGGAGACAAGTTCGGCCAGATTGGTTTCAACAAAGACAATTTCGGAGCCGAGAGGAAGATGAGAGAGGTATTTGCACCGTTTACGGAGATCGTCGTTAATCGTCCCAGGATCATAGCCCGTTGTTTCAAAGGTCATGCTGGAAGGAAAGAGATTGTATGATCCATAGTGGGCGAGCAACATGCGGATGTCGAGTGGATGTAAGAATACATTTGCGCCAAGGGAGGATTGATAAAAGTAGTATGACGGAGCAGGAGGGACAGACTGAGGAGGTGGAACAGGGTTAAGTCGGCGACGAGATTTTTTATCTCGAGGCATGGGTGGCATCGGGTTCGGTTCGACAGGGAGATTTGGAGGGATATTTATATTGGCAGAGTTATCAAATGTAGTTTGTTGGTTCGCAAGGAATTCCACAGGGACCGCTCCAATGTCTTGCTGTTTCTCTCGCTTCATCCGTTCTTGCTCTTTCCTTTCCCTCTCCTTCTGTTGCTCTTTCTCTTTCTTATCCCCGCCGATCGCCGAACTCCACGCCTCTCTTCCTTTTCTCTCAGACCTTCTAACCAACTCCGTCTCAAGCTCTTCTTTCACCTTGATCATCTGCCGCTCAACCTTGTCCATCGCAGCCTTGACAAACACCCTTCCCAGCTCATCCCCTCTTAGCAGTTCCCACTCTCCCCCCAACTCTTTCATCTCCCGTTCTAGTTCCTTGCCCATATACTCAGGTGTAGCCAGCATGTACCGGCTATAAGTGATAATATCGGGCAAGAAATACCACGGTGCGGTGTGCGGGGGTACAGCGTCGGAAGGCCAGGTCGAAGAGGAAGGCAAAGCAAGAGTAGTCATCTGGGGACGTTGAATCAAGCGCATGTGAAGTCGATGTCGTTTGTCATGACGATCTCCCGAATCGAGCCTTTTGGCTTCTTCGAGTGAAGCTTCGAAGGCGTCACTGGTGGCATGCGTGGAAGACTCTAACATTGCCTCTGCGTCGAGATACTTTACACTCTTGAGCGCATTTGACTGGACCATATCTCCACATATCGGACATTTCGCAGATTTCGGAATGTCAGAGAGTTGGATGTAGTGTAGAATACAGGGAAAGCAGAAGATCTGATCGGTGTCAGCGTAACCCCTTCTAGAAATAAACAACACTTACATGTCCACACTTCGTCATCCTCCCTGCCACTGGTTTGCCCAAGCAAATAGGGCACATCCTCCCCCGCTTCTCCTCCTCCATCCGCCGCCGCCGCTCTGCTGCTTCCTCGCCCATCTCCTCCAAATCATGTGATGTATAACCACCTTCAGCATGCGGCTCGGATACATACCCTTGAGCTACTGACAGCGCGCTGAACGTCGGGACAAGTATCTGCAAGATGTTGGGCCAGTGTAACGATCTACCATACACGTGAGACTACGTTCTACAGCCAAGTGGCAACTTACATATCTGGATCAGCGAAATGCGCTCCATAAGACAACGCCTCGCTCGGTTTTAAGACAAACTTGAATGAAGCATTGAGGTACTTTTCTCTACTCAATACCCCACCTCGCCAGCCCTCGCCACCTTTCCTGCTCCTGCGTGGTGGACCAGGGACGCCAGAGCCGGGGACACCCGCGCCTGATCTTGCGCGTGGCGGAAGAGAGAAGTTCAGCCATGACGCCGGGTCGGAGTCCATGTTGAGGAGAGGTTTGGAGCGAGATTGAGGATGGGTTGAGGGTGGCATTGTAAGGGTAGAAAGAGGTTATGAGAAGAAAGAGGAGTTGAAGAACATTACCAGATACAGGAGTGAGCAAGGAGTGGAGGGAATGTGGTTGGTTGTGGTGGAGTACTCCTACGGTAGTAGGCGGTTTGTAATAATGCACGTGTGCGGTTCAAATTGTTTATTACAAAATAATTGATTCCGTTAATGCTTCCAGGTGGAATTTGATTACAAAAAACCACCATTTCCACCGGCATCGCCGTTGTTATTATGGTTGCTGTTTACCTGATGATGAGCGTTTTGAATTGAAACTTCAGACCGGCCACTGTTCCTTGTTGTTCGTTCATGTTTAGTCTAGGATCACCTACCGACGGCGGTTAGCAAATTTTTCAATGTTCTTCCCACGTCTCCAACTTGACACGCCCACAGTCTTGAGTGACTTTCCATCTGGTAAGTAATCGACATCATTAGGCTCGTCATATTAAAAAGTAACCAGTGAATCTGAAATCTGAGATATATCACATAATGTAGCTAAGAAATACATTTGACAGAAAACTCTTCATTAGTATAACGGTTAGTATAACCGCTTCTCAGTATCTGGATCTTCCAGTCATGTTCGCGGTAGACCAGGGTTCAACTCCCTGATGGAGAATTATCTTTTTTCTGTACATATTTGTTACATATGTTCGGTTGGTCCTGCCACTTTTTGCTCCGCCACCATTACAAAATGTAACAACAATCAACCAACACGCTTGAAAGCGTGGTCCTCCCAGCCACTCAGTGGTATTCGTAAGAGTGGTATTCGTAAGTATCGAAGCTGCAGTATGACTGAGTACCCAGAAAAATATCCAAGTATACGCATGCCTGGCAAAACCAGACAAACACCTGGGGTCCCTGAGAAACCGATCTAAAAAAATACTGAAAGAACATAATAATTAAATAAGTAAATTTGAAATGGATTTGGGGATATTATTATTTGTGACAAGATCTGTTGACACCAAAAACTCTCTTTTTCCGTACACCGGACCTGCGACCGTCTTCGTATTTGCATAACTATTCTTTGTTGCGTTGTTGTCGAAATGATGGTACAAGGCCAGCAGAAAGCATGACTAGTGTTGTGGGCAGACGTCACACGACCGACGTTTGCCATTTTGCCAGACAAAAGCACTTTTGCCGGGGGATGAGCAAGAACGTTGATATTTTGGGCGCAGGCCAGATCTAAAATAGGGGATGAACGAATTTCGGTCGAGACGGAAGGACCGCAGGCTTGGCTCGTCGTCCGTCGGTCATAAAGCAGGATTGTTGCATAATGGGGACCCGTGAAGATCGACTCTAGAAAACCCCCATACACCTACCGTACATCCATTGCACCTGCGTTCTGACCACCAATAAGCAGCGCCTATACCCGGTACACAAGACCGCAACCAACACCAATCGCATCCGTGCCCATTGCAGATCTGGCACTCCTTTCAATCAACTGTCACCATTGGAAAGAATGCACTTATCGCACATAGCCCATCTCTGGCGGCAAAGCAACAGAAGATCCTCAAGAGGTGTGAATTTAGGATGTATAAATACTACCCTATCGATCATCCTCAAAGTCCCCATTGCTGTCTCGTCGTTCAGTTTTAGTCAACATATTGTGGGCGTCGTCTCTTAATACCACGCTCTGCCTTGGATCCTAGTATCTACGTACGCTACAACAATCTACCATGTGGTCCAAAGTAGTAACGACTGCTTTGTTGGCTATCGCTCTGGGTTCGGTCATCGAAGCCGCCAGTGATCCCTCCGCTCTGCGTGGTCGAGGACCAGCCGCTCTTGCCGCAAAAGAGGCTAAAAAGGAGGCTCCCGCTAACAACGCGTCGAATAGTGACGCGTCGAAAATGGAAAAATGCCGTGCACTCCTGGAGAGGCACCCAAAAAGGAAGTTTTACAACAACAGAACTTCCGGTATGTAGCTCTTTCTCTACTGACTACCAAAGTCCTTACAGTCTATTTCAGAATTCCTCATCGAATCACTTCCTGAGGTCCCATTCGACCTTGGTGAGGTTTACAGCGGCCTCATACCTATCGATTACAACAACCAGTCGGAAGCCCTTTTCTTCGTTTTCCAGCCGAAATTGGGAGAAGACTCCGATGATCTCACAATTTGGCTCAACGGTGGTCCCGGATGTAGCTCTCTAGAGGGATGGTTCCAAGAGAACGGTTTATGGACTTGGCAACCTGGAACGTATGCGCCTGTTATCAACCCCTACTCATGGGTAAATTTGACCAACATGCTCTGGTGAGTCTTTTTCACCAACTCAGTTCAATACGAGCCTTATTTGTGGTGTAGGGTAGAGCAACCTATTGGCACTGGGTTCTCAATCGGTACGCCTAAGGCTACGACAGAAGAAGAGATTGCCCAGGACTTTATCAAATGGTTCAAGAACTTCCAGGATACCTTTGGAATCAAAAATTTTAAAATTTATGTCACAGGAGAATCATATGCAGGTCGCTATGTACCCTATATCGGCGCGGCAATGTTGGACGCGCAAGACAAAACATATTACAATCTTTCTGGTAAGTGGTAATGCATTTCCAGCGTAGCATTGTATTGAATCAAATAGGGGCCCTTATGTACGACCCTACTATCGGCGAATCTGTCTTTGTGCAAGAACAGATCACTACTTATCCTTTTGTCGAAGCCAATGCCAACCTTTTCAACTTTAACAAAACTACCATGGCTGAATTGAAAGATCTTCACGAGTTCTGCGGCTACAAGGAATATATCGAGAGGTACCTTACGTTTCCTCCGACTGAAAACCAGCCGCCTCTGTTTTTCGATTACTATGATTTCGATAACATAACGTGTGCCATCTTCGACATCGTCAATAATATGGCTTTACGGATCAACCCTTGTTTCGACATTTATGAAATTGTGAGCTGAAATAAATGATTACCTTTTGGGTCTTGTCACTAATCGTGATTGTATACAGAATCTCATGTGCCCTCTCCTGTGGGACGTCCTCGGTATGCCTACTCAGCTCAGCTATGCCCCTGGTGGCATCTACTTCAACAGATCTGACGTTAAAGCCGCTATTCACGCTCCCGAACATATTGACTGGACTGCTTGTGCAACCAGGGCGGTCTTTGTTGGAGGCATAGAACAAGGACCTCAAGGTAGGGGTGACTTGTCATTGGATCCTATCCAAAAGGTCTTGCCTCAAGTTATCGAGGCTACGAATAGGGTCTTGATAAGTAATGGTGACTATGGTAAGTTTTACTGTTCAAACAAATCTTACACACTTCTGAATTTCGTTCCAGATATGGTCATTATCACCAATGGCACCCTTCTTGCTATTCAGAATATGACTTGGAATGGATATCTTGGGTTCCAGTCACCCCCCTCGGAAGACATCTTTATCGATATTGTCGACACCCAGTGGTCATCTATCTTTGAGAGTAACGGCTTCGATGGATACCCCGGTCCTCAGGGTGTGATGGGCATTCAGGTGAGTCCCCACTACATGTTCTGATACAATAAAATACTGACACATCAGTCTAGCACTATGAGCGAGGTCTTATGTGGGCTGAAACTTTTCAATCAGGCCACATGCAGCCTCAATACCAACCGCGATCTTCTTATAGGCACCTGCAGTGGCTCCTTCGTCATGTAGACAGACTCTAAAAATCTCTTCTATCCACCTGGGTTTTGACTGGTTAGTCCTCCAAGCTGCAGTGCAGTTCATTTTGAAAGCTTAGGAAAATTACTATTGGAATGGAAGCGAAGATTATGCAAGTTGTTTTATCCTCGATCGGGCATGGCGAACATTTTGTTTCTTGTTATAATTATGGCGTTGTAACCGTCGATACATGTCTTATCCGTTATGGGGCATACTGCAGGGTCCTTGCGGTAGTTCTCAGCACGATAACAACTTACTCATCATTGGCATCCCATGCAGCCGGTAGAAACCTGCACTAAGGATTGATAATGATAGCGATGCAGTAACAATAAATAACGCACTTCCAGGAAGATACAACGAAACTGCCGGGCACTGAACATCATCCATTATTATCCACCGTCGAATGCTACGTGAGATGAACAGGTAATAGGTTGAAAGTTCAGGATCCGTCAGTAACAGTAGTTTAATAGAGTGACTAGTTGGAATTATCAATTGTCCACCCAATTATCGCTGCTGCCCTTGATAACCAGAAACCAGATGAGACAGGAACAACGGCATCAGCAGACGGAAGAGGATTTTTAAGAGGATTTTTAACCGAAGTGACGGGAACCGATTCAAGAAAGTTGAGGCTTGATGAGGCTCATGCGAACTCACAAACTTACGTAACAGTTTACCCAGATCCCCGATGAGATGACGTCCAGGCTGGCCTCCACTTGTGTTCGTCGTCTCCCACCAGCGCTATCTTTGTTGTTGATTCATTCGATCTTTGCCTTGATTAATTATATTTCCTTCAGCTACTAACAAAAGTACACATATACAAGATGCCTATCAGATACATTAGTCAGAAACTCGCTCAGCAAGTATGTCTGGTCACCATAGTGGTCGTTAGCTGTACAAACCCTCCCGCTGACCTTACGTTTGGGATACCTAGATCGATGTGGAGCTCATGTCAGCTTCTGGAGCCTTCTCCCTTGATCAGGTAAGTCTCCTCATCACATTTTACCTCTCCATTCCATTTGACCGTAAGGAAAATGAATCGAAGTTCTGAATGATACGTTGAAAATGGGTCGAGAATGTGTCTGACACCTCGTTGCAGTTGATGGAGCTTGCTGGTCTCTCATGTGCGCAGGCTTTGGCGAAGAGTTTTCCGCCCACGAAACATAAGCATGTGATGGTTGCTTGTGGGCCTGGTAATCAGGTACGAGTGCCACTTTGTTCTTTGCGTCGAAACTTGGCTTTGGCTGATCAAACTACTTTGCTGTAGGGTGGAGACGGCCTCGTAGCGGCTCGACATTTGCACCATTTCTCATATACCCCAACCGTCTACCTCCCTAAACCCTCTTCCAAAGACTTTCTCCAACGCCTTGTCAAACAGTGCGAAAACCTCAATATCCCAATCCTCAAAGACGTTGACGCCTTTCAAACCGAACTCGCTAAATCCGACGTCATTCTCGACGCCATTTTTGGATTCTCCTTCCAGCCGCCATTGAGGAAGCCTTTTGATCAAGTGTTGAAAGCGATCAAAGGTGTATCAAAAAAGATCCCGATAGTTTCGGTGGATATTCCCTCGGGATGGTCGGTGACGGATGGTCCGCAGCCGCTTTGGACGGAGGAGGATGATAAGGGGGGGAAGGAGATGATAGAGACATTTGAGCCGGAGGTGCTTGTAAGTTTGACGGCGCCGAAAGAGGGAGTGAAAGCGTTTAAAGGGCAGCATTGGCTTGGAGGAAGGTTTGTTCCAGAGTGAGTTCTTTCTTTTGTTTTTCATTTTTGCATTGCAACTCGGAGTGAAAAAGAGATAGATGGGCTAATGAGTATGGTAGCGAGCTGGGCAAGAAGCACGAGCTTAATATTCCACCTTACGAAGGGATCGATCAAGTTGTCGAGCTTCCTCGTAATCACTGAATCCAGCGCTCGAAGCTGTAAATCCATTACAAGCTTGTATGTGGAGGGGGGTGACATGTGAAGTTGTACAGATAATCTGAGAATAATGGATGAAGAAATAAACAGTACAGTATTTACTTTTCTGATATACTTGATGCGTAAAGATGAATAAATTGTCTGTCTTACAAAGTTGATGTCTTGAGATGGATGGCGTGGAAATGAGAGAAGATGGGATGAAGGTCTATTTTCCGTTGCATTGATTTGAAGCCCATATTCCTCCGTTACATGATATCTTTTCATACCACCGATTGAATTCGAGTTTAGATTTTCGCCTTGGCACTTTCTTCCTCCTGCTTCAATCTTTTCAAAGCTTTCTTCCCTGCGGGCCTACATCATAGTAAAAAGATTGAAAAGCCGTTAGCACAGCTAGCTCTTGAACAAAGGGATGGACCACAGAATGGTTGAATGCTGTGGTGGGTCTAGAGAGCTGAACTTACCTGGAAAGTACAGTGTCGTACCATTTCTTCAAGTTGGGACCGACTTTGAATCCCATATCAGCTCGCGACCCACCGAGGAAGGAGTTGATGGCGAAGAACATCATGAACTAGGTTAATGATGGTCAGTTCTATCTACCTGTTGGTTCGTTCGTTTGGTGTTGGACGGATCGTAATCATTGTATGTTATAGAAAGGGGCAGGAGCTTACATCGCCCTCTCCGGGCTTGGAGGTACCGGAGAAGAATGGAGCATCTTGTTTGGCGAGGAAATTCTCTGCCTATGGAAAGAAAAGTTAGTAGCGCATTGATGAAAGCTTGTGTTGTAAGGGGACATACAAAGTCGATAGTAGACTGAATGTTAGGTCGGAAGTACCCATCCTACACGATAGAAATTAGCCGAGAATATCAGAAGGCTTGAAAATTGACCCACTTGGAGCCAAGAAGAGTATTTTTGGATCCCCTTCTTCTCATCCTCTGACATCTCCGGCAACCCAGGTACTTTCCCCGACAACCACCCTTGGGATGTCGCACCAACAGTCGCCATCCCTTGTAAGAGATTCATCATACTCGCTTCTGCGAAATGGCTCCAAAACACATCATCATTAGTGTTCTCTACCTGAACATCAATCTCTCCCTTTTGAGCGGCTTGCTGGACCTCGGGAAGAGAGAGGAGAGTGTGAATGATATATGCTGATTCGGTGAGGAGCTTGTCGTCAAGAATCAAGGCTGGGGCGCGGCCAAGAGGGGACACTTTATGAAGGGAAGGAGGAGCTGAGCGAGTGGGGAGACGGAAGTGGACTCGAACGTCGTATGGGAGGTTGAGTTCCTCGAGAGTCCAGACTAGATGCTGTTAGCCTTGCGCAAGGAGTAACGAGACGAAGAATGGAAATGGACGTACAGATCCTGTCTGAGCGGGAGAGGTCGAGGTGGTGGAGGGTGATTTGGTGAGGCATTGTGGAATATAATGGGATGAGACAAGGTAAATGTAGGAATGGATTGAAACACGCTGCAACTGAGCCATGCCACCCCGTCATCGCAAACGACTCGACAGTTACCGGGGGCCGACGGGCGAGTGCGTCACACGGTGGAGCATCTGCTGATGACATCATCACTTTGCCACAGAAAAGTGGAGTAGGCTGTTATCTCCGCTCCCACAGCCTCCACTTTCGGACACCGCGAGTTTGAAAACAGCGAAAAGTTTGTTCTCGTCCGTCTGAACGAGAAATGAGATCTTTTAATAATTAAATAAGAACAAGCCGGTTCACTTCGCTTCAAGGATATAAAAAATTATAGCGTTCTTACAAGGACAAAAATTAATAATTCTCCATCAGGAAGTTGAACCTGGTCTACCGCGAACAGGACTGGAAGATTCAGACACTGAGAAGCGGTTATACTCTAACCGTTATACTGAAGAGTTGTTGTTAATAAATAAGCGCAAGTTTGTATAATACTCTATAGCTTAGTTATTTTTGGTTGCATTTTGATCCCACGTGTTGGTTACTATGAGAATGCATCAAAGTATATTTGGCAGGTGGGCATGTCGAGGGTAAGATATGCAAAAGTATTACAAGGACAAGCTGTTGGACGGCGTTGTTGTTGGGAGACCAAAGACAGACGACGGAGCGATGATCAAAACTAGAAGTCCGTCGGCGCTGATTTTTGGACTTTGCAACATATATATATTCTGCCTTTTTACTCTTTCCTTGTTGCTCATAATAACACTACCTCCCTAGTATATCCCATTAGATGCTGGGAAGGACATCCAATACTCTTCGTGCTGTACCTCGCTGCGCCCCCCAATTAGGGAGAACTGTAGCACCAGCGCACGCCGTTTCCCGACCTCTTCTTGCCTTTAGCTTTTCGACATCTCGGAAAATCGATCATCCACATCATGCGCAGATTATTCCATCACTGAGGAATTACGCGACCGAAGCTTCCACTGTAGACACAACGATAGAGCCGAAAGTTGTCCAGGAGGACGCTAGTCAAGAAGAGGAGGCCACAGAGGATGTCCTAATACCGCAATTATCCTCATGGACCGTGAGTGCTTTCTCTCGTTTTTGCCATTAGTAAGACAAACTGTAGAGCTGACCAAAGATATAGGGGCTGGGCGTATCCCTTCCTATACTGAAACAACTTGCGAAGGGCTTTCCGCATGTGCAGGACCCTACCCCTGCACAGCGGCTCTTCCTTTTGGCGGTGCTTTCAGGAAATGAAGTCTATCTGAGAGATGCGATGGGGCGTGGCAAGTAGGTCTTGATACTGTAATAGGGAGACGCTGTCGGTATGCGCTAATTCATTTATTTAGGACACTGGCTTTAGCAATAGCTGCTTTGGAACTCGCCCTACGTCCATCACCCCGGGGTAAAAGCAAAGGTAATAGCCCAAAAGTCATGATTCTCGTCCCAACTCCTCACCTCGCCCATCAAATCTTCTCCCACCTGCAAACGCTTTCACCATACTCCTCTTCATCCTCTTCCTCGCCTCTGTTTTCCTTGCTCAGTCCCAAGACGTTATTGGCAAAAGGCGAAAAGTCCCCCGCATGGGCGTTACCCGATACGCCAATCATCATCTCCACCGCCAAGATTGCCGTGCAATTCAACCTCGACACACCCCAACTCACTCACATTTTCCTGGACGAACCAGATACTATGGTTGGATCCCTCCCCTCTCGACACGCAACTTCTCGGGACCTCTACCGACACCCTCTGATCCGTCACCCCCCACCTATTGTACACGCCATAACCCAGCTTTTGGGGATCACGATCACCCGTGATGGAACGTTAGATTTTGCCAAGAGACGGAATGGGATCAACACTGTTTGGACGAGTGCAACGATGGGTAGGGAGTTTAAGCGGTTTGTCAAGACCCGTGGGTGGGTACGGAGAGGTAATAGAGTTGTGGATCTGGATTTCTCGCCATCGGCGTCGGATAATAAAAGATTGATTAGAGAGAGGTTGTTACAGGCGATCGGCGTATCTCCCAATGACGGCCCACAGTTGGGTAAATCCGCCAAAGGAAAGGGGGAGAAAAAAGGGCAAGAACAAAAAGAACCGGAACATCATGTCATTCTCATAGACCATGAGACAGGCGATTTTGCACCTCTAACCCCTACGTCTGACCTTACAGGCTTCACGTCCCAACCAAAAGATCAGCTGGCTTCCTCGTCATCCTCATCGCAAGGCTACATCCTCGAAACCCTGGCTCTGCTTCACGCTACGTCCCCTCCTCCGCCGGGAAAATACGCGCTCGCCCTCCCTCCGGAGGGTACGTCTCTCGATCAACTCGGAGAGGCGTTGGCTTCGCTTGGCGTGTCTACTTCGCTCCTCACGCCGGAAGTGTTAAGAATCGGTATCCCGCCCGTGGCGGAAGGTGTGGCACCGCCCATTTTGCTTGCGGCGAGATCGTCTGTAACAGGTTTACATCTGCCACAGCTGCAGACAGTGTATATGTTGGGAGGGCTAGATGTGCAAGGATTGTCGCAAGCGCAGAGGAAGAATAAGGGGGTAGGGGAGAGAATGGGATTTTACGATACTGTTACAGGACGGTTGGGGAGGTTGGGTACTGATGCGGTGGTCGATGCCTCAGTTGGTGAAGGTGGAGAGGGAGAAACACAGAAAGTGGTTAGTCTCGTGCTGGCAGGGAGTGAAGAACATGATAAATTGGCAAAGATGTTCTTTGGAGATGCCAAAGGGAACAAGGAAGACGGGGAGATTGAGGTTGTTAAAAGGAAGAAACTTTCAGAGTGGGATATGGAGAGTTTGAATCAGATACTGGAGCAAGAGCTTCAGGATGAAAGGACTAGCACAAACTAGAGGGTGGCAACAAATCATAATCGTTGGCAAATGCATAGTCCCTTATCATAAATGAAGATTTGAAGGGCTAGAAAGAGAACTTGGTACTGTGGTAATGGTCAGAAGGCTTGCTATAGTCAATTCGAATGGCAATGCTAATCGCTGGATTGTCCTGTAATGAATAAACAGCAAGTACTGTTACAACAAGTGCATAAAGGCTACAGTAGCTTGACAGTCAAGTTCGAAGGCTTCCATCATCAGTTGAAATCAATTGAGGATGGTAACCTTGATGTTCTATCAGACATTGGAAATCGATGTGGACATATCCCCTACGCGATCAAATGAAGAAAGCTGCATATTGTAGAAGCCAAACAAGGTGCAATTCGTTCAAAATCAGGTCACGTCTAGAGGGCTCCACCAACTCCGGGTGGTACAGGTGCACTGCTGCCTTGACCAACTTCGCTAACTCCGATCGCACTTTGATCAATGTTGCTAGACGCCCTTCCTCGTTCCCTGTTGTGGAAGTACGTGGACTATGGCTTGTTTAATGACATGTGCTGTAAGGATACGAGGAGGAGAGTGGTACTTACAGGAGACTCTGGTTCATCGTCTTCCCAGACGTTACCTTCCTCCGGTAACGCGATTGGTCCCGTACCAGCCCTGTAAGAAGATTTCTTCAGTGTTGGTGTGCTACGGGTGTTTGGAAGGGAAGAGGTGGGTGAAGGATCACCCCATGGGTTGGTGGAAAGGCTAGAGGAAGGGTATGACTCTTGTTGGGCATGCGAAGGTGAGGCCCCTGGTGAGTGTGCTGTATCTGATCCCCCACGTGTCCAACTTTCTGGTATCGCCAACGTCTCATGACTCCCTTCCATACTTGCCGCTCCATTTCCGCTGATACCTTCGTCCCCTCTATGTCCTCTGAGGCGCTTCACCACTTTCCTTCTCAAACTAAGCACGACTGCTTTGGTACCCCTGCCTTTATGGCCTTCTCCATCGTCTTTACTTATGGCCGGTAACCAGGGTGTTGGCAAGCTTCCGTCTAAAGCCGGGTGAGCGTATCGCCGTCGGCCAGTGTTTAGAACACTGTAGTAAAAGTTATTCATGGGTGGTTGGGAGTAGTCTGTTCGGGAATCGGAAGGCGCCACATAGAGTGTTTCGTCGTTCATAGCGTACCGACGGTGATTAATCATGCTAAGACGGTCGTCAGCTGTAAATAGCTATGCACATCCTCAGGAAAGAAGGCGTTCACCTCTGGCTTCGACTGACACTGTCCACGCCCAGAATTCCATGAACCCCTTCGCCTCTCTGAACCTCACATATGCTGCTAATGGCCAGATACTCGCTTAGCGGGCCGAAATCTTGCCACATCATCCAGCTTTTCCACAAGGTATACACGATGAGGGGAACCATAATCGCAGATGCCCAGAAGTATGTTCGAAGAGAGAAGAGGCCAGTCATGAAGAGCTGGAATATGATGAGGGCCCATAAAGTTCGAGCAAAAGTGATCCTCCAAGCTTCACCGTTCGATTCGTAAGGCTTGAAGTAGACTGTAACACTGTTAGTGACCGACGTTACTCTTTTGTGATATACACTCACTAAAGAGAAGCTTGTATTTAAATACCAAATCTGCGCACAATCAGCAATCCGCATGTGTCGCATGCTTCAATACTTACATGCCATAGCAAAGTAAATAGCCCCGAAAATCAGTATCAGGGGACTCATTACACTGTATACCAGAGTAATAGTGAACACCAGTAAGGCTTGCGGGTACACCCAGCCATAATTCAGCATAGGCGGTGCATTAGCTTCCGCATAGTCTGCAAGTGCAATATAGCGTGAGTTTTGATTCACTGAATGATTAGATAGAAACGATAATGAGGATACGAACCTCGTGGAGTCTTTGTCCAGAATGCTCTGGCTAAAGCGAGAGAGAATAGAGGACCAAGGTTAAGGAGCTGGAGGGGCATTAAACCAAGAGCTAAGAGGAGAAAAGTTATTAGCATTTCGTTCAATTGATGGCAGTCTTGAAAGTGTTTACCCTGAAGCATGACATATGAGACCATGAAGTTTCTGACATTCGATCCTTGCAATGCCCGAGCGAGTTTCTCGGGGATCTACGGTCGAAACTCAGTATGCACCATTCTATCCGTGCTCAAGAAGGGCCACGCTTACCTTCATAGGGGTATCAACGAGGTCTCTGACCAATGCCCAATAGGTAGAGGTTAACAGGAAGATGAGAAGGACGGAAATAAGGAGAAAGAGGTGATACCTAGATCGATCCAATGTCAGTCGCGTAACTACGTCACGAGGTGAGGTCGACATGCTTCTTCATTAAAGAGTATTCTGTTGCACTCCTGCTCTTGAATGCCTGCATATAACTTAACCCTGCAGCAAGCCACTTTCATTAGAAGTGCGTCCACAGAGGCAGAATTCCCACTTACACTCCAGCAAGAAAGGCAACAATCCGTTGAAAGTAATTAAAGCCAATGATGGCAACGAGTTCTGCACGATCGCAGCAAGCCTTGGTGAAGAACCAATGAATCTAGCGAGCCAAGGCATGATCTTCTTAATCTCCTCATAGGACATCAGTGTTGCCAAGGAAGATACCGGCACTGCATTGTCGTAAGTACAGCTCGTACAATCATCTAGCCATGATCCAATTGCTTATGGGACTTACCAATCCAAGTAAGGATCAAGACGCCCATTATGCCCATGACGATAAAATCACGGATTTGGGACTCCCTAATACTCATTGAGACGTGCTGCCATACGATATCGCGAGGTTCGGGAGCCGGTGTAGTGACTGCCTGGGAGTGATGCGGGTAGTGCGTTACCTGACATGCAACTTGCTACAGTTTGCCATGGGTCACTTATGATTCAAATAAAGTCGAGACTGATGGCCAACTTACAGCATCGCGGGCATCTTCAAATGTCACAAAGGCGGCATGCGTAGCGCCAAATCTGCCGGTCCTCCTCATCTCTTTCACTTCTTCATCGGCAGCGTTGAACTTCTTCTCCCAATGCTCAATCGCATCGACTTTGGTACCAAACCACCGGGGTCGGAAAGTAGGTCGTGGTCGAGTGGTTTGGATATGGACGTGAGCGTGAGGATGGGAATTGGCCTCAGTGTCTTCAGAGGTACCGTATGTTTGGGGAGCGGTAGATAATAAGGAGGCCGTATCGTTGGTTTCACTATTGTCGACATCCACCAACATGCCTTCTCTGGTGCCTTCATGTTGTCCTTGGGGGGTGCTCTTGCCAGAGTAGATATGCGGGTCATAGCCTGATCCTTTCTTCGCGGGGTTGCCCACCCAATCAGCCCATGCTTCCTCCATTTTTGTCAGAGCCAATGTTCTCTTTTCCAAGCCGCGTTGGAGCGGCTCCACATCGCGGCAGATGTTGACACTTTCCACGTTAAAGTTACACGCCTCGAAATACTCGGCCAAGGCGCGGTCGCCACGCAAGTGGGTGGGAAGCTTAGTGACGAGGATTGTGCGGGCCGAGATAGAGTGAATGAGCTGTAATCCAAATGCTTGGCGAGATAGGACAAAACTGTGAAAGTTCTTGTGAAAGAATGAGAGGGAGAGGAAAGTGAAGAGGTAGGTGAATATGAGATGGATGGTAGATGACGTAGTAGGGTCAAGAAGGAGATCGTACAGGCTACTTCTGGCATGAGGAGATGTGGTATTGAATAACTGGTGAGGGGAGAAGGACGATGTCCCATTCCATGCCAGAGTATCGTTGTTACCTGGTTGCTCGGCTCCCGAGTCTGTTGATCCGTGTCTCTGCTCTCGTTAGCGGCTGCAATGCGGACTCGATGATAGACTCACGAAGAGATTGAGCGGTATAAGAACAACCAGGGCCAGTAAAGCTGATACCCCGAAGAGGCTCAAGCACATTCGGTAGAAGTGAAGCAACTAACCTAATATAAGCTTTCGTCTCGTGAAGGCCATACATCGGCGACTTACAACAGCGGCATCCAACCCGACAGTTTGAAGGACGGTGAATTCGGACGTCTTTAATGTTGGCAAAATCCAACCAAAGAACCTGTTTGTACTGGGAGTATAGTGGGCGTCTGGATCATGAGCAGATATAGGCGAAAAGTCTACCCATAGGTTAGCCATTCGGCTCTTATCGCAGACAAACTCAATGACGACTACCTTTGAGCTTTGTTCTCCCCATATATACCATTTCCCATCTAGTTCTCAGAAAACAGAAGAGCAAGAAGCTTGTTACACCGATTGATAATGACAATGCTAGCTGAGTAGAAAACCATGGGCCTAGTGAAATTTAGTCAGCGACTGCGACCATTATGTAGATGACAGTGTAGCACCGGGGGAGCTGCTCTGTGAAGGCGACATACCATTAAATTTCTCTACAAAGCGAGTGAAATCAGCCAGGTTACAAACAGTCATATGGACTATCTCATTGACTCACGTGTAGGTCCACTTCCTGGGGGCAGAGGTGATGTGCCATTACCACCATCTTCACCCGGTTCTCCAAAAATCGGCCACCCGCTATCGCTGTCTCCATTTTGAAAGACGGACAGCCATGCTGCCATGGACGCCATTTCGGATGTTGTGTAATGCGACAGGACACGGTAAGTTAGTGATGAAGCACAGAAGTACAAATAATTGTTCGGCGGACAAAGTGGGATGTTCTGACGGAATTGACAATGGAGAGACGCCAACAAGGAGCCCCGCAAATTCATCTCGTCACCAAACTTAAAAAACCGGCGGTAAAGTAAACAGCGGTGAATATCCCAAAAACATATATATGTATAATTCAAATTTGCTATTTTTAGTGTTTTTTTGGCTTTATTTTATTGCTCCTTCTTTCGTAATTAATTATCTGTTTTATGTAAGAGTCCAACCGGAACTCGTCCTGATACCCACCGGCCGAATTCTATCGGTCAAATGGGAAACGATATATCCCAAAGCACTCTGCATCAGGTCGAAGCTTATCAGACAACGTGAACCATTCCTCATCGACGTCTTCTTCATGCACTTTGATCACATGATATGCGGGACAGATAAAGAGAGGCGATATCATGGACCTATCCTGGTCCTTACCCTGATATGCTCGTACAGTGGGTGCAGCAGAAGGGGGGTTATCATCACAGCCATAAGTTGACAGCGAGGAGATCCCAGATCTCAGGAAGATAACACATGTCTTTCCAGTCGACAAAGACTCACATGGTCAATCCGAGTTCGCCCAGAGGACTGTCAGGCGAGTGCTTATCGGTAAGGTGAAAAACATTACCGCTTAGATACCCAACCAGCTATTTTACTAGGATTCAGTGTCAAGTGCTGAACACTTCTCTCTCCTTTTCGTAAAGGATAATAACCTTGGCAATCTGCTCTCAATATTTTTTGGGATTCTCCAACGCCTCCATGCAAGCCAAAATGCGTTGAAAGGATGTGGCCGCCTCCTTGGTATGTGCTCATGCTTTGTAGAGGTCTTGACAGCCCAAGTAGAGAGAGTAGATGAGTTCTCTTTTGCTCTCTAACATCAGCCCTTATTGAAAGTCTTTCCTCCCTCATGTATTGAATATGATAAAGAGCAACCTTGTCCATCTTATGAGCACCGATGCGGGGTTGTTGGTGAACAATTTACCACTCCCAGCAATAGAAAGAAGGTTGTCAGTCGGTCTCCACCGTCAACATGTGCGTTTCATCCTTGAGCGCCTGCTTCGTCGCCTGGTACCCCCTACAATCGCCGTTAACAGCCCTGACCGGCCCGAAGATGCAGCTCATCATCCTGATTGATGCGGCTGGAGAAAGGAAGATTTAGAGACGCGTAGGAAGGAACGACGAAGTTCTAGGCAGGAAGAAATAGAAATATCCTACAACTTCTAGCGGTGAGAGATCATTTTTAGCCGTTTCACTATTCACGTCAGCCAATGGAGGCGTGGTCGCTTGGATCTCTTCTACGGCTTTCTCGTCAGACCCTCCTTTAGTTCCCCATTTAACTACCTCTAGTAGCTCTTGGCAGTGCGCCTAAAGAAACGGAAGTTGCACCAACATCGCGCCCGGACCACCTTCCTCGACATATATATACCGACGAATTCAAGATTCTTTTCTCTTCTCTTCCTCACCAACAAATCTTTTTAATCTCTTCTCTATAAACACATTCATTCATTCTTCTAAATATTTGTGTTCTATAGCCACTACATCAACTATTGTCAAGATGCGTTTTACTTCTATCATCGTTGCCGCTCTTCCGCTTGTCGGCTCTGTCTTCGCTGCCCCCTTCGCTGAGAAGGATTCTATCGCTTCTTCCCCCGACTTGGTCAAGAAGGAGGTTAACGTCCTCTCTGTCGTCAATGAAGTCCAGTCTAGGGTTGTACGTCATGGTTTGGTCGGTTCGGTTTGCTTTTGTTGATGAGCTTTACAGAATGCTGCTGCCGCCATGCCCCGCCAGTCTCAAGCGGATGTTGAGGCCTGTCTCAACACTGTCATTGATGCCTTTAACTGGTGCGGTGGCCAGCTCGGTATTGACGTTTCCGCCAGCGCCAGCGCCAATGCCGGTGCTAGCATCCATTACTTGCGTCGTGAGATTATTGCGTAGGCCTTTTCATTTTGGTAGTCATTGCCGTTGTATTAACCTTGTTTTACAGCCGTGATGACGACAAGGAGGCTGTTGCTCAGGCACTCTCTAGCGTTGTTCAGACCGTTAATGTCGGCATCGTCCAGCAGATCCCCAGCCAATTCATCAACATCCCTGGCGTCTCCAACCTTGTTAACCAGCTTGACATTGCTCTCAGTCTCATCCTTAAGGGTGTTGACGCTATTCTCGCCGGTGTCCTCTACCTCGTCAAGGCCCTTCTCATCGATGTTGGCATCATCCTCGACTCGCTTCTCGGCGGTCTCCTTTCCATCCTTTAAGTGTTGGAGCCAGCAAGACGTGCATACCCTCTATATTCGGTAACGTAGTATTACGGTCAGTTGAAGCCTATTCATAGTTGATGATGTGATGCATATTATCTTTGTATACTGTTTCTCGATTGTTGCTAGAGTACGCTTGCCTTTGTCGATTTTGTCCAATACGGGTCTGTCTTACTGCAACGAACACCGGCACTAGGGCTGCAGTTTGAGATGATGTTTTGCGGGTTAGAGGAAAGACGGAAAGCAACAAGCAAGGATTAGTTAAAGCTACACAAGAACCAGCAGCAGACCACTCACAAGCTATCCGTCCGCCAACCATGAAGTGCCATTGAGCGAATGATCATCAACAAATAACAACAAGTATGTCAGACAAGCAAGTAAATGACGAACTGAATCATTGTTGGGCCAAACTGTCGCCCCCGAGATCCGACGTATACCAGGCACCGCACTTTGTGATGAGGTGGAGGCTCAGTACTCAACTGCTCCTTAATCGTCTCACGTACTTGGTCTTTTACTCTTACTCCTCTATTCCTTTACAACTGGTCCTCCACAATGAGCCGCCCCCTCCGAATAGGGTTCATACATCCAGACCTTGGAATAGGTAAGACTGATTGACTCGTGTTATGCTAACTCGGCAAGGCGGGGCAGAGCGTCTCGTAGTGGACGCGGCTCTATCTCTCAAAAACAAAGGCCACCATGTCACGATATTCACTTCGAGGCATGATCCTTCTCGGTGCTTTCCAGAGACTATAGATGGCACTCTTCCAGTCCATGTCCTCGGATCGTCCCTTCCTCGATCACTCCACCCCAAATTCCCATTCACCATCCTCTTCTCCATCCTCCGATCCCTTCTTCTTGCTGTCCTTCTCCTCACGTCTCTTCTTTTACCCGGTCCGCCATCCATTGCCAACCCTCTTTCGCCTCTTCAAGGGTTCGATATCTTCTTTGTCGATCAGCAAAGTGTTGCTGTGCCGCTTCTGAGGTTTGTTAGCGGGACAAGGATCGTATTTTACTGTCATTTCCCCGACAAACTGCTTAGCGGAGGATGGGAGATCGATGTGGGCAAAGATAAGGCCGTGGTGGAGAGAAAAGGGGTTGGCATACTGAAGCGCATGTACCGGTGGCCTATCGACAAGCTCGAGGAGTATACGACTGGTGGGTTGTCCGCACATTCATTATGCCGTGGCTGACCAGTATGACAGGTCAATCGGACATCATCATCTCCAACTCTGAATTCTCTTCTCGCGTTTTTGCCCTCGCTTTCCCTTCTCTCGCCCAGAAACCTCGCCGAGTGGTCTACCCTTGTATCGACCTATCTTCTTACACATCAACTTCTTCTGATGTCAAGGATGGAAGCGTCAACCTTATTCAATCCGATCGACCTACAATCATTTCTTTTAACAGGTTTGAGGCGAAGAAGAATGTGGACCTAGCCATAAGGACTTTTGCAAAACTTCGTGACGATGATCTCATCTCAAAGGAAGAGTTTAGAAATCTTCGATTTGTCGTTGGTGGTAAGTCATACTACGTTTTGACCGTTAAGAAGCTAATTGCAACCAGGGGGGTACGACCCTGATCAACGGGACAATGCCCAAACTCTTCTCCACCTCCAAAACCTCTGTACTAACCTCTCCTTATCACATCATACCATTCCCTCTTCCTCTCCAATCTCTCCCAACACGCAAATCATTTTCCTCCTCAACTTTTCCTCTGCCCAGCGTGCCCATCTCCTTACTTCTCCTTCTACCTTAGCGCTCTTGTACACACCCACCAACGAGCATTTCGGTATCGTCCCCATCGAAGCCGGGGCCTGCGGATTACCCGTATTGGCATGCGATACCGGCGGTCCGGTAGAGACCGTCGTTGATTTTTCCATCCCTTCCAATGCTGAGAACGGCACGGGTCTCCTACGACCACCCCGAGCTGAAGAATGGGCACCAGCGTTGACCACTCTCCTCCATCTCTCTTCTTCCCAACGCTCCATTATCTCTCAGAGTGCTCAAACCCGTATCGCCGAAAACTTTTCCTTGGCTACGATGGGGACGCAGCTTGAGAAGGCTTGTCGGGATGCGCTAGCGATGGGTGATTTGCATGTTCAAGTTGGGGATAAGCTAATTTGGGGTGGACTGGGATTAATGGGTTTTGCAGCGGGTGGGTTGGGCGTTATTTGGATGGTATGGGGGGTTTGAGTAAGCTCATAGATATATTGTTATGCATATGTCCAGTTATATATAGACTGCTACTTGAGTCTCCAATGAGAAGCTGCGTGGTGGTCGCAGAAATGTAATGCAAGGGGCGACCGGCATGCCCGGCCTTTCAATAGGCTCAAGCAACTGAGACACATGCCATACTGGACGGGCAACATCCTGCTTGAAGAAGCCAGCTATTTCCATCCCATGTAATTTGGCAACACGAAACACCTAGCTGGACGCTGGAGGTAAGAACGACCATATTTTCATCGTCGAATCTTTAATGTTGCTTATCGGAGTAGTCATACCCCCACTACCCTCGTTCTCAAGCCCTGAACCTGAGTCATCTGAATCTGAATCTGAATCTGATTGAGAGCCTTCATTCGATTCGTTATCGAGCGTTGAACCTGAAGCAGTCATATTTCTGGAGCCTGAAGATGTTAAAAGGAGAGGGTAGTAAGGGTGAAGTTGAACAGAGCTGACAGCGTCTTCCTTGACGTCAGTAGTGTGTAAATACAAGTTGGGCGCTCACCATTATGCAGTTTTTCCTCAAACACAACAGGCACCTCCGGACTGATGATATCCCAGACCTTGACTAACCCCTCCTACAGCTGGTTAGAATGTCATTATAAATAATTAATAGAAAGAACACACCTCATCACCACTCGCCAGCCATCTGCCCCAAACGTCTATATCAAACCATAACCTCTGATTTGTCCGCCCTTTTCTCGGGAGACTATGCAGCGGCTGAGAGGGGTTACGGATATCATATACTTGGATTACATCTGATCGCCTCGAAGCGACAAAAAGAAGGGTTGGGTTGAGCGGGTGGTACGATAATTGCGTCACACCCCCAACTTCCAGTCCACCCAACCATCCTTCCAAATCCCCGTCTTCCGTGTACATCCCTACGGATCCATCGTACCCTCCAGCAACAAAACTCCCTGTGGTATCAGGTGCAAAAGCAAGTGCCGAGATGATTCCTTTCTGCCCATCCTTGGACGACCTTGTGAAAGTCGTTTTGAGCCGGGTAGACGATGATGAAGTGAGATCAATAATTTCGATGAAAGAAGAGCAGCCGCAATATAGTTTAGAGAGTGAGGGGTGAAAGGCAAGACTGTACGGCGATATGAATCGCTCTCGATGGTCTATGATGGGGTAGCTCGCTCTCACCTGGAAGTCTGTCAGCACCAACTTCCATTTAGGCTGACTTACATTGCCGGTCTTCGCATCGATAAGCTTGACAGGATTGTCCCTTATCCCAGCCACAAAGCAGAAGCTCTCCGGAACCAGAGATGAGGCGGTCGGAAACCATATTGATGACGTTATACTATCGGGCTGCTTGAATTGGTGGGTGTCGAATGTACCGAGGCTGGTCTCACTCAGGCTGGAAGATATCAGCGACCGTACGCAGTATTAGTAGACGTAGACCAACGTGTGTATGCGAAACGAGCGATCCTCCGTAGTTGTAAGTACAGCAGACCCATCTGGCGACCTAGATATTTAGCTTAAGATCTTCGATGGTTAAACGTACCATCTGGCAGACCTCCAAAAGTTGTTTTCGAGTGGTGAGGAAAGGGATGCTGCATTTATGGAGGCATAGAGAGAGGCATTGTCGAAGCTATATTCTGGTGGCGCATACGCTTGCTGCTGTTGATTTTGATCTTGTTCTTGTCCATGGTGCTGTTCTTCCATGTTATATGTTCAAAGTCATCGAAGAGAGTTATTGAAGAGCCGGTGAAAGTCACGCATGACATTGACGAAAACGCGTCAACCGCGAACAAGAAGTAATTTAGTGGATCTTATCATCTATCTCTTCATCCCAAACCCTTCCAATGGAGCAGCTCGAGGTCCACGACGACATCTTCGCCGCCTATCATATTCCCAAGATCTCTACTCCATCCACATCTTCATCAAGCACAGTTTCCAGCACACGGGCGCAAAGGGGGAAGGGAAAGCAGCGAGCAGCGTCAAGTGAAGTCGAAGAAGAAACACATGTGGCGACGCCAGAAGAGTGCGTGCCATACATCGCTCATAGAGAGCTCTAAACTTATCCTCACTGGGCTGTAGAGAAGCACGTGGCAGCTCTGGCAGAAAGAAGATGGCTGGGCAAAACAGACAAGTACGCCTCTATATCGTCGTCTGTTAATGGTCAAGCTGACCAAAGACTGAACCTGTAGGAGGCCGGCATGACTCGAGCGAGAGCCAGAATGACCAATGTTGTAAACGGATACTCTCCATACGGTGCGAGTCAGAGGAAAGGAGCGGCCTTAGGTCGAGCAAGTCTTGCGAAAGCCGTACCACAAAGCGAATTCTATTCCAACCCCAAGGCTTCCGGCTCACGAGAACTCAACACTCCTACCCAACAGAACACCCGTGCCAGCACCTCAAATACCCGCTCTCTGTCAAGGAATCAACTACTCGCTAATGCCCGGGGCACTCATTCTGCTGGCTTACATGATGATAGTGATGATGCTGAGGGATCCCCGGTACGAAGGGCGTACAAGCCTGATGAAACAGAAGATGATGTCCCTGTTCTTGTCGAATTACCGAACAAAGAACCCTCCAGCGCCCAACCTACAAGACGCACAGGTGGAGAGCAAGGGACAAATTCAAATCCCTTCAAAGGCAAGGGGAAAGCTGCAGATGTATTCGGGAATCATCGCGACGCCCGGCATCCTCAACCTTCTCGTGCGGCCAAAAATGACGATGAAGTCGAGTATATGCCGCATGGGGAGGTCAAAATTACAAAGGAGATGCGTGTTGCCGAGTTAGATATGCTTACGAAGCAGGTGACGCCGAGGTTTGGGCAGAGGCAACGGCGACCGATGAATAACAAGGACGGAAATCAGGTCAAGGTACGTTGATGAGCGAGAGCTGCTGCGTTGTTATACTGATATATGCTTTAGATTTCAAATCGTGCGCCAACCCAAGTTCTAAAGAGTCCCGGTGATTCTGTTCCACTTAATTTCAACCTTGCATGGATCTCCCCAAACACAATCTTGCGGTGCACCGGGATAACGTTTGACGGAAAAGAGCTGAGATTGGCATGTGAAGGCGGAGGCTCATCATGGAAAATTGATTTCAAGAAAATGATTAGTATACAGGTTCGTAATACAGTCAACTGTCCGCGATATTCTAGCTTAGACTTCGGGATATTCAGTTGTGCACAAGCCAAGAACATCCTTTCATTTGTTTCGAAGTGAACCCCAACGACACCGATCGTGATTCATTCAGTAATCTTTTGGACGGAAAGAGTACGTCTGAATAAACGCGTATCCCGTGATCTCCTAAAACCTACAGCTAACTATTCTATTTGTAGAACTGAATTTTGAGGGCACAGTTCAACTTTGCATAAAGCCTTCTAAATCATTGCAAACTGCTCAAAGGCTCGATACGTTTTTGTCACGATTGAGATCTCAAGCGGTTGGCCGAGTCGACGAGCTAGAGTGAGCACCATTTGTTTTCATCGTTTTCCCCATATGCATAACTAATGGGATTTTGCGAATGTATAGCCAAGCATCTTGCAAGCTGCTCTCCGAGTCGTGCAACTCCCAAGTCCTCGATACTAGGGCCCGTCATGAAGCTCAGCGACGTGTCAAAGCGGCGGAAGCAGCCGAGAAACGGATTGCAAGTCGGGCCTCTTCCCCCATAGACTCGTGGCCGTACGGAATCGACGATAAAAAAGAAGAAAAGGAGAAGAAACCTGCCGCCAAGGGAGGTAGAGGTAAAAAGAAAGAAGAGCAAGGAGATCGGAATCAGAGTAAACTTAACTTGTACGTTTTTTTCTCCTGCCAAACAGCAAGGCGTGTTTTGACGATTTTGTGCAGCGCCCCTCAACCTGTTGTGCCCGTTCGTCGGAGTTCACGTCGTTCGACTAACAAGCTCATCGAAGAAATTTCCTCTGACGATGAAAGACCTGTACACGTCTCCAAGGAACCGCCACCAGCGAACAAGAACGAGTTATACTTCTGTTATCCACCAACGGAAAAGGCTGCGGTGAGCATCACACAGGGCGATAAGTACAGAGTAAAGGTTGGCGAGTTCTTAAATGATACTTTGCTGGAATTTGGTTTAAGGTGGGTTCATCGCTTCCTTCTATGAGAATCTGAGATCGCTGTTCAGAAAGAGTGCTTATTGTGAAAAAAAGGCATGTGTTGAGTCAAGTGACCGATGCGAGAAGAGAGGAAACTCATGTTTTTAATTCGTTCTTCTATGGTAAACTGTCGAACAAGTCGAAAGGGTAAGACAGCTTCCTATAACCGCAATTGGAACCGGTCCTGATGCAGACTACAGGAATAAACCTACATCTGAAGGCTGGCCAGCGTACAACTCCGTCCAGAGGTGGACTCGAAATAAGAATGTTTTTGATAAGCGGTTCATCATCGTGCCAATCAATGAACAGTATGTACATTTCTGGACTTGAAACATTTAGACTGAAACAATGACTGTTAGCTTTCATTGGTACTTGGCTGTCATAATCAACCCTCGAGGTATCCTTCGGCCCCGTGCTCCAGAACCTGCCCTAGAAATCTCTCGTCCTAACACACGCGCCACAGCCGGAACTATGGTTGGTGGAAGTCCTGGGCATCACTATTCAGAGCTTATGGAAGATCCCAAGATCGAAGCTGGACCTGAACTTTCCGCAGAGGCACAAGCACACAAGGATGCATCGCTCGAAAAAGAAAAGGGAACCCCTGGTTTACCTTCTGCGCAATCCAATCAGTCTCCCAAGCGATCCCTAGCCCAATCTCTTACGCCTCCAAAAACTCGAAAATCTCCTTTTTTCCAGTCGTCACCGTTAACGCCTGCACCAGAAGACGGCGATGGAGAGTTCCCACATCCAGGAGATCAGTCTGTAGATCCACTCGATGTCATGAGCCAGCAGACAGATACTGAGAGGGACGAAGATATAGAGATGAAGGACGTGCGCAATGGAGTGCAGGAAATTGACTTGGATGGACCGCCCAACTCCAAAAATGAAAAGGATGGAAGTGGTGATGAGGGAACTGGGGGTTTTATTGTCACTCCGACACTGCTGGCTATGCAGCAGCAGCAGAATCAAGTTGAAAAGGGTGCCAAGCTACCTATGGTTACCACTGTGGTTGATGATGACGAGGAAGGGGCGAAAGCCAAGGCAAAGAATTCAGCATCAGCGAAGAAGGGGAAGTCCAAGGGACAAGATGCCAATTTTGAAGACGGCCGGTGAGTCATTAATCAATTTTAACTTGATATAGCTGACCCAGAAGTAGTACATGGATTATCACCTTTGATTCTCTTGGAGGCGCTCACAGGGCGGTTGGCACCAATCTTTCAAGATGGTTGCAGTATGAAGCTAAGAATAAGCTTAATATTGACTATGAGCCTGAAGACGCGCAGTACTGGCACGGCAAAGTAAGCATATATGAGCTATTATGCAGAACGTAGCTAACGCAGGCTATCAAAGGTACCCCAGCAAGGAAATTTTTATGACTGTGGCTTGTTCGTAGTCCATTATGCCAAGCAGCTTTTGCAACGGCCTGAAGAAGTTCTCTCTTTCGTACAAGTAAGCAATCAGCATCACAACCACCGATAGCCCATTGACAAACCAACTTCTTACTAGCGTCGTCAACCTCCCGAATGGTCTCCTGAAGTTGGTGAATGGCGAGCCGACCTTGACAGGTTTTGGCAAGCCTCTGAAACCAAAAACCTCCGTATATCCTGGGTCGTAACCATGGATGACCTGGCTAGCGAGTGGGGGAAGATCGAAAAGGAGAGGCCAAAAGCGGCGGATGATGCGGAGGGCGAAGGGGATGCGAGTCAAGTCGAGGAAGTGACCAAGGAGGAAAGAGAGGCGGAAGCGCGTATGGAGAAGGAGGTGGAGCAGGAGTTGAAGCGACGGCAGGAGGAAATCGACAAGGGCGAGGGGGGAAAGGGAGAAGGAGAGAGAGATGGAGAAGGCGACGAAACTAGAGA
>NC_006686.1:197500-287500 GCF_000091045.1 Cryptococcus deneoformans JEC21
CACGCTCTATGGATAATAAGCAAAGCAGGCGGTCTCGTCTTTTCCCGTTCTTACAGTGGTACGTTTCCTACTGTTCTCTTATACAAGTACTAACCCCATCGCTCTTCCCGACCCTCATTTCATACCATATTTCTAACCCGACCCTATCTCACCCCCAAAAAAAACACAAACAAACAAACAGACGCTCTTCCTCAATTACCAGTCAACACCATCCTCACGCTCGCCGGTATCTTGCACGGTATTCACGCTATCACCGCACGTCTTACCCCTTCACCCGCTGCTTCCAGCCAAAACCAGAGCCAAGGCCCAGGATCTACAGGGGGGCTAGAGAGTTTCGAGGCTGAGGGATGGGGTGGAAAGGTGTTTTTGACTCCTACTGGTGAGTCTGGTCTTGGGTTTTTGTTTTGTCATGAGAGGGGGGGGTTAGGCGTATGATGCAGTAAGCTGGGAGTAGGAATTGAAATGGATGCTTAGCTGTGGATGGGTAACGATAACGACGACCGGAGAGCACTCGATGTCATCCAAACCCAAACGAAAAGAATACTTACTGACCTTTTCTCTTTCTTCTCAACTTTTCACCTTTTTGGGGTAATGGGGAAATAGGCACAAAGTTTGTACTGTTACATTCATTACCTCAAGCAGGCTTAGATGATCTTTTAAAACGGATATACGAAATTTGTAAGTCCCAAGTTAATCGATGATCCGTTCCCTCTTCCGTTTTATATCTCTCCACTTTTTCTTTTGACCACATTCTCATCTCGTTCGCCTTTGTCCGAGGTAAGGATATCTGAGATGGAGAAGGGCAAAGGAATGTTAATCATAGAAGCATGAGATCACAAGGAGGCAGTGTAAACGCTTCAACTAGCCCGTTTCGTCCTTGCTTGCCTTAATAATCTACAAGCCATCAAAGCTGACTACGTCTCCCTCTTATTATAGACGCAGACACGGTCATGAAAAATCCCTTCCACACACTTGAGATGCCAATAAATAGCGCTTTATTCGATGAGAAGCTGGGGGTGTTGATGGGTGGGGTGAACGTTTCGTAGACGTAAGCGCAAAGACTCGTGAGGATCCGGAGAGCGTGAGGGATCGGTGGTGGTACGTCGCGGGGGATGGAGAGGGACGAGGATTCTGTATGGGGGAAATAAAAGGGACGGGGGAGGGTGAGTGAGGGTAGATGATAGCGCTACTGAACCACGACGGTAGTATTAGATTATAGTTTGTATATGAAACATGTACTTGTAAACTGCATTCATCTTCATTCTTATCTTGATTTTTCCTTCTGAGACTTCTGACTAGGCTATTCATTTTAACCGTCTACTCCCGTCAAATCATCTTTCATCTACTTTTTGCCACAGACAGAGGTACAAGGCCCACCCTGCTCTGAAAGGCAGACGTAAAGAGGTCTCAACCGGTCCAAGCGTCAAGCTTTTCCTTTACAACCTTTTCCAACTCGTCTTCGATTTTCGCGTCGCCGTCCATGACGTCGATGGTGAACCCGATGGTGGAGGGGTTGGTGGCAATAGCGAGGGCTGTCTGGGCAACGAGTTCTCGTCTGAGGGTGGGGGTGTCAGTTTACGTCCATGCTCGCCTAGAGAGACAAAACACTCACGAAGTATGTGCCAGATGTGTTCTGCCCATCACTGCACCCCCAGCCGGCTCTGTCGTCAAGGTCCCCGGTCGAATGACGGTATACTCGATTTTGCTGCGGGTGTGGAGATTGAGTTCGGCGTCGAGCTTGGCTTGCATATCTGATTACCATCGATTGGTGTATTAGTATCAAGAGTTTTAGTTTTTGCAAGGGCGGGGGAGACGTACAAGACCCAATCGATCCCCAGACTTTATCACTCGCCTTCTTATCCTCCTCGTTATACCACTCTGGCCAGCCCTTGTCCCTACTCCGCACATCCAGCGCCCCTACGAGCACCAGCCTCTTCACCCCCGCTTGTTCCATCGCGTCAAACACCTTGACCGCGCCTTTATGATCAATCTCATCCGCACCTGGTGGTTTCCCGCCGGCTCCCGCTGAGAAGAGGACTACGTCGGGCTTGGTCTGGCGGAAGAGAGAAGATATGGTAGACGGGGTGGCGGCGTGGAGGGAGAGGATGTGGGTGGTAGCCCCGAGAGAGTCGAGTTCAGACGCATGGCCATCGTCTTTGATGACCGAGTGGACTTTGTGGCCCGCGGTGACGGCGAGTTTGGTGAAATGCTTTGCGACTTTTCCGCCTCCTCCAAAGATTGTGAACGTGAGCGTCATTATGAGTGTGTGTGGAGTAAGAAGGATAAGATGGTTATGGGTATTTATACGAGATGGTTATGGATCAACGTAATTGTACCGTTGCATGCATCATACGTAGGATTCGATTATATAATACGATGCGTCAGAGTGGAGGTGGAGGTGGAGGCAGACGGCTATCCAATCACACCACCAACACCTTTCCCTGCGTACTTTTCAGGACACTTGTATACCTAACCTCCATCCATGTCAGATACCAAGACCAGCTCCTTGTCCGGTAAGCCTGTCAAAATGTTCTTATACTGCTACTCATGCCTCCTTCCCCTTCCACGCACGCACCGATAAGGCTACGCCATCTGGCTCATGCCATCTGCCAACGAGAAACTCCACTACCAGCACCTAATCAACCGCCTTTCCAAACTCTATAATGAAACAATCTGCCAAAAGGACGAGGACGAGGGGCGGACGAGGGGATCCGCCTCCCCCTCGTTTGAGCCGCACATCACGTTATTCGCGTTTATCCCGCTCGATACCCCCGTCGGGGAGATTAGCAACACCCTAAGACAAGTGGTCGCGAGGGTCACTGGATCTGGACTGTCGAGCCTCGGGGGTGGTGGTCATTTCGCGCTGGGGCTGTTACCAGCGCAGAGCGGGAGATCGTATTTCCAATCCGTGCTTGCGCCCGTTCAACCGACTGCCGAGCTTTTATCGCTTTACGACCAAACTGTCGCTGCTTTTCCCCCCGCTTCCCCATCTTCTAGTCCCGACGAGAAGAAGAAGAAGAAGGGTGGCTATTTCCCGCACCTCTCGCTCTTCTACGGCGACTGTTCGCTTGCAAAGCGGGACGAAATCGCGGCGATCGCCAACGGCGAGGATCCATGCTTGGGTTCGGGGCAGGCGACGGTGACGATCAACGAGCTGGGGATTGTAAAGTGCGCAGGCGAGGTGGAAGAATGGCAACTTGTGGAGAGTATTGTTTTATAGATTGATTTGTGTGTTAAATGTGAAGATGGGCGAGGTGTATATGCACGCAGAAAGATGCAAATGTTAGTGGGTTATCTCGGGCCGAGATTTGTCCGTCATGTTCGGGCGGGAGATTTTCTTATCGCGTATTGTTTTATATCGCTTAACTGTTCATGTCACGTATTTTCATCTGCTTTTCCCCTCTATTCACAAACCATCCCTCTGGACAAAAACGCAAATGCCGTCACAAACAATCCTCGCACCGCAAGCCATCCTCCCGGGCGACCTCTGCCCCCAGCCTGCGACGATCGTATTCGATACCGATTCCGGGACGATCACCTCTGTCACGCTCGGTATCCACCAACCAGAACACGGAAAAGCAGATGTATGGGAGATTGAAGATGGAAAAATCTTGCTTCCCGGTCTTATCGAGTATGTTTATTCGTCTTCTTACCCGCGCTCACATTTGACAGCACCCACGTCCACCTGAACCAACCGGGTCGTACGGCGTGGGAAGGGTTCCGTACCGGCACACTCGCCGCCATCTCGGGCGGCATCACCACGCTCATCGACATGCCGCTCAACTCTATCCCGCCTACCACCACGCTCTCCGCGCTCGCTACTAAACAGGCATGCGCGAAAGAGGTCGGGGTGAGCTGCGATGTGGGGTTCTGGGGCGGGATCGTCCCCGGGAACGAGGGAGAGCTGAGGGGGCTTTGGGAAGCCGGGGTCAAGGGGTTTAAATGTTTCTTGATCGAATCGGGTGTCGAGGTGGGTCCGGTTGAACAGTGTAAGAGAGTGGACAAACTGAATGAGAGTTTAGGAGTTTCCGTGTGTCGGGGAACAGGATATCATCAAAGCATGCGACGCGTTAAAAGTATGTTCAGAGCTGGACCCTGCCCACTAACTCGGGTATCTAGGGCACCAACGCTTTGATCATGTTCCACGCCGAACTCGACGCCCCATCCAGCGACGCCGGCCACGCCACCGGCCACGCCGACCCATCGGAATACTCTACATTCCTCCAATCCCGTCCTCAACAATGGGAAATCTCTGCTCTGCAGCTGATCCTCCGCATCGCCAGATCGTACCCCGACTTACGATTCCACATCGTCCACCTCTCCGCTTCCGATGCCATCCCCATTCTCCAATCTGCCTTGGGTACTGGCAAAGGCAAAGGCAAAGACACTGGCGCTGGTACTGGCAAAGACACTGGCAAAGACACTGACACTGAAAATCCAACACTAGAGAATCTAACAGTAGAGACATGTTTCCACTACCTCTGCCTTTGCGACACGGACATTCCGCCAAACGGCACGCAGTTCAAATGCTGCCCGCCTATCCGGGACGAATCGAACCGCGTAAAACTCATCGAGGCGCTGCTGGACGGGACGATCCACTACGTCGTATCGGACCACTCGCCCTGTGTGCCGGAACTGAAGAAGGGGGATTTCATGTCCGCGTGGGGGGGCGTGTCCGGCCTCGGCCTGGGTCTCTCGCTGCTGTGGACGGAGCTGGGGGCCGGCGGGCGGGTCGAGCTGGGCCGGATCGTCGAGTGGATGGGGCCGGTGCAGGCGAGGCAGGTGGGCCTGCAGGGGAAGAAGGGCGTGATACAAACGGGTGCAGCGGCGGACTTTGTGGTGTTTGACCCGGATGCGACGTTTGAGGTGACGCTGGTAAGTGTGTGTTTTACGCTGTCACATTAAGTCGGTGTACTCTAGTCACATTGCTCATGGCGCACAGGAGACGCTGCGGTTCAAGAACAAGGTGTCGCCGTACATCGGGAAGCGGCTCACGGGGCGGGTGGAGAAGACGTACCTCGGGGGCGCGCTGGTGTGGGAGCACGGGGCGGGGGCGGGGGACGCCGCGCGGGGGGGGTTTGTGTAGGATGTATGCATTGTGCCACGCGGCGGGATTAGCCGGCGGTATGTGTTTATTGTGACATCACCTGCCAGTTTGGTGTTCTTTTTCAGCTCCCCCTAGTCAGCCCCCCTCCCCCTCCCCCCTTAGCTCCCCCCTAAACCACCATGTCCGCCCCCGTCGACCTCAAGAAGCCGCAGGAGCCGCAGACGGAGACGCAGGCCCAGAAGGGCCTCTCCGACGACGCGTAGGTCCCCCCCCGCTTCGCACCCCCCCGCCCCCGCTGACCCCTGCAGCCTCACAAAGTACACCTCGGCAGGCCAGGCCCTCGCCGACGTCCTCAAGAAGCTCGTCCCCCAGATCGCCCCCGGGAAAAAGGTCCTCGACCTCTGTATCGAGTATGTTGCACGGCGGACGGCGAACGGCGCTGACCACTGCACAGGGGCGACAAACTCGTCGCCGACGCCGTGGCGCCGCTGTGGAACAAGCCCAAGAACGGCGTCAAGGTCGGCAAGGGTAAGTCGCTCCGCGCCATACCGTCCCCGCTCACCCCCCCCCAGGCTCCGCCTTCCCCACCTCCGTCTCCGTCAACAATGTCGTCTCCCACGTCTCCCCCCTCCCCTCCGACCCCGAGATCGAGCTCAAGGACGGCGACGTCGTCAAGATCATGCTCGGCATCCACCTCGACGGCTACCCCGTCACCCACGCCGAGACCATCCACCTCTCCGCCAAGACCGACGGGCTCGCCGCCGACGTCATCAGGGCCGCCTACGATGCCGCCCAGCTCGCTATGCGCACCCTGAAAGCCGGCGCCAAGAACTGGGACGTCACCGACGTCGTCGACAGGGCCACCAAGTCTTATGACTGTGTCCCCGTGGAGGGCATGCTCTCCTGCCAGCACGAGAAGAATGTGACGGACGGTAAGAAGCGGGTGCTGCTCAACCCGTCCCCAGAGCTCAGGAGGGACCACGAGACTGCTACCTTTGAGGAGGGCGAGGTTTACGGTGTCGACGTCTTGGTCGTCACCGGTACCAACGGCAAGGTGCGCCCCTCCCGCGTCAAAACGGTAATCATGCTAAACATTCTTTAGGCCAAGGCGGACCCGTCCCGAACATCCATCTACAAGCGAGGCGACACCAACTACCAGCTCAAGATGAAGACTTCCCGAGCCGTCTTTTCCGAGATTCAAAAAAAGGCCGGCGCCTTTCCTTTTACCCTCCGAGCGCTTGATGACGAGAAGAGGGCAAGGATGGGTGTCCAGGAGGCTGTTTCTCATGGTACGTGTAAATGATCGCCACGAAAACTAAATCTTGGGAATAGGCCTTTTGAAACCATATGACATTGTCCAGACTGCGCCCGGTACCCTCGTCGCCGAGTTCTTCTTCACCAGTACGTCCCGTTCCCCATCTCCCTCCAAGCTAATAAACCTCGCTCCACAGTCGCCCTCCTTCCCGGTGGTCCTCTTCTCTTGTCCCCCACCCCCGCCTGGTACTCTCCGTAAGTCCACCCTTCCACATCTCCCCTACCCAACTCATATCTTGTAATACACAGTGACAAGGTTTCCTCTTCCAAATCCTTGCAAGATGAAGAGCTCAAGAACCTCATTGCCCAGCCCCTGCGTGCGCCCAAGAAGAAGAAGAAGGCTGCCAAGGAGGCCGAGGCGTAAGCGTGGTTGCCGTTTTGTGGGTAATGGAAATGGAAAACGAGGATGAACGGATGAACGGGATCTCGTAGAGATTTTCAAGAGGAAAAAAAGAATGGAGAACGCACTTGTTTTTTCCGTCGAAAGCGGATCATCGAAAGCGGAAGACTGGGTAGAATTGCCACAAATGACCACCGAATTTCAATACGTTAAAATGCATGGAAAATGTGTAAATAAAATAAATCAATACGTTAAAATGCATGGAAAATGTGTAAATAAAATAAATAGAGCGGCAATGAATGAGCCTTGGATTGAAATGATCCACGGATGGGATTGAAATGATCCACGGATGGGATTGAAATGATCCATGGATGGGATTGAATCGAGCTTTTTTTTGTCCCGATCTCAGTTGGTGACCAGTGGTGACCTGTGAAACCGCGACTGCCTCGGGGACGGGCACTGGCCGCGTGTTTTGGCGCGGTGAGATAAGGCCAGATCTCGTCTCTTCACACTTTTCTCGCCACTGAACAACTCTTTCCCGGATGCCGTCCCGCGCAAACGTCCATCTCGTGCTCCTCATACATGGTCTATGGGGCTGCCCTGCCCATTTGAGCGTCGCAAAGGAGGAACTCGAAGCGGCGTGGGTTGCCTCCCACTCCGCCTCCCACTCCGCCGCCTCCACCCCCCGCACCCCCCGCACCCACGCGCAAGTATCAGGTCCTGCAGAAGACCCGGTCATCACCAAAACACTCCAAGTGCCCACCCACCATGCAGAAGGGGAAGAGCAGGAAGAACTGGTGATCATGATCGCGGGCGGGATGACTTCTCAGTTGACGTATGATGGGATTGATGTTTGTGCCAGCCGGGTCGCTTGGGAGGTACGTCTTTTCCATTCTTTCCTTTCCCCCGCTCGGTCCTTCCAACCTCCTAACCGAACTTGGAACATGAACATGGAATAGGTGGACGAAAAAGTGAGAGAATTGGAATCGCAGCACAAACAGGTCGTCAAGTTTAGTGTGACTGGGTATTCTCTGGGAGGACGTCAGTTTTCTTGGACTCGCTCGTACCCTTGGCTCCTTACGCTGACAAAGCTCTTTTTTTGGCCCCGACATGCATACAAAACTAGTCGTCGCAAGGTACCTCCTCGGCCTCCTCCACTCCCGGTCTCCCTCATTCTTCGACACCCACAAACCCATCTCCTTCTCCACCCTCTCTTCTCCCGTAAGTCTTCTTCGCAATCGTATCATCCCGTATACTGGCGCTCATACCGCTCGATGTCTACAGCATTACGGTATCCCCCGCTATAGTGAGTCGCTCTTCTCCGCCCCCCCCCCGGTTATTTACTCAATGTCAAAAGACACCCTCCTCTCGACAACCCTTTGCTGGCTCGGCGCACGTATCATGTCCCGATCGGGCGAACAGCTATACGTCGTCGACAAGTATTCAGAGGATGATCCGAGACCGCTGTTGGAGATTATGGCAGATCCCCGTACGTCATACGCCGGGACCGGGTCGGACTCGGCTGGCAGAGAGCTGACGAGGACGAGCAGGCTCGGTATTCTATCATGCCTTGGAAAAGTTTGAGCGTCTATCGCTCTTTGCAGCTGCGTACGTCTACCCAGTCCCATCTAAAATCAAACAAAAATCAAACAAAAAACAAACAAAAAACAAACAAAAAACTGACCCCACCCGCCTTTCGACAGGATCAACGACAACTCTGTCCCCTTTCCCACCGCCGCCATCGAAACAGTCGACCATTTCGCTCAATGGCAGGATCAGGGACTTGTCGTGGATTGTGACGAGGCGGGGATGATCCGTTCTTGGTCAAGGGGAGAGGTGGAAGATGACGAGGTCGATGGAAAGGTGAATGGAAAGGGGAACGAAAAGGGGAGAAAAAGACCGGTAAAGAAGAGTCTGGGAACGTATATCGGTACGTTACCCCCTGTTTTGAGGTACCGCTTCCCATTCAACTATGTGAGTTATTTCCTCCCCACCCCACATCCTCTTATCCTAATCATTATCATCTTGACAAAATCTTTAAACCCTCGATTCTGACAAAAAAAAAACCGAAAAATCACCCAAAAAACAAACAAACGAAACCAGCTTATCATACTCCTTTTCCCAATCATGCTGCCTATCGTACTATGCCTCATGTAAGCCCGGCCTCAAAGCTCTTCATTACATTAGCTGACATAAAAAAATCAACCCCCAGTTTGGCCCGCCAATCACTCGATACTTCTCGATCGTACGTATATTGCTGATTTCCCTACACCCCCGCTAACATCTTTGACATATCCAGTAAACGCCGCCTCCAACAACTCGCCCAAACATCCTCATCCTCCTCCACCCCCCAAACCACCGCCCCCATCGCATCGTCCGCTTCCGGCCTATCGATCCAACACCTCAGAGACACGATCCGGCGCATCGAACGCAATATCGAATCGGAATTCATCGAAAACGCGGACGGTCCCTCGCTCGATATCTACAACAAAACCACACCCTTGCAGCAAGTCGTCGTCAAAGTCCAGCTGAAAGATAGTCAATTGCGCATGGCACTCTGGCTGAACCAGTTGCCGTTCAAAAAGTACTTTACGTGGTGGCCAGAGATTACCAATGCACATGCGACTGCCATTGTCAGGTGCGTAGAAAGCAATGATCTTTTTTTCTTTTACTTTCGGTCCTAACTCTTCGCAATAGGGATGCTCACCTGTTCCCTCAACATGAAAGAGGAAGAGGAATGCTCAAATTCTGGGCCAAAGTCATGCTTGGACAAGCTACCGATGTTTCATAAATCAGGTTAAAAAAGAACACAGTTTACAACACTTTAGATGTTTATAGAAATCTCAAGATACAAACACATGTAGACAACTCGAGTATAACCTGTCAAAGACCTAATCCCTTACTCATATCCATCGCCTAATTCCCCTACTCATACAACGACACCTCGAACCTTTTTACGGGCTCCCTCCACTAGAATTACTCGGAATTAACTACGAGACTTGGAAACGTTATAGGTGGCTCACTCATTTGTCTGCTTTCAGCAGCAAGGTTATCAGAAGATACTGAAGAAGGCCGCTGAAGTATCCTGCCCAGCTCTAGACCAATTGTTTTTTTTTAGGCCCCAATTCACCTATCAATAAAGCTCACCTCTTATTGGAGTCATCGTTCTGTCGACCTAAAAATAATCTCTCCTGTCACCTTCGTCCTTCCGCTTCCGTATCCTGAGAAAAAAAAAAAAAGGCATACCGAGCGATCTTCAAAAATCTCTACAATATCCTTTACCCTCCCTACTGGCTTCCTTAGACGTCGTTCATCCATAGAGATAAATTTTTTGACACCTGGATTGGTTTTGACTGGTTTTGAAAATGCCACAGTCCTTGGTGTTCTTTTTTGCGTTTGTACAGGCGGAACATTCTTATCAACAGTCTCCTTGCTATGTACAGCCGCAATGTCTTTCTTATAGAGCTCAACTTCCTTTGGGTGAATCACATCCAAGGGAAGTCCCCAAGTCTTCAACACGTCTTCAAAAAGGGTATTCTGATACTGCTCGTAAGAATCAAAAGAATTATTGACGATGAAAAGACTCCCCCGTTTTGTTGGGCTCTGTTCAGAAAAAAAGACGTCGGTTAATATATTGAACTTGGGCGTCGGCGGTGTGGCGAGTAGCTGGTTCTATATATTTCAGCGTTTGTATTTTAGTAAAAGCTCACCTTGTGCGGCCCAGCACTGCTCGTCTTTTCCAAAGGTGTCTGCACAATGTCTCTGGTAAAGATCGACACTCCGGAAATATGGCCATCATCCAATGAAAGAGGCACATCGATATACACAGGCACAGGTTTCCTGGTGACGATACTGATCTTTGAAGGGGAGCGCTTAAAAAGAAGATTGGAAGCTGATCGTACACGCCTGGTCATCGGGGTGCTAGTGGAAAATGTAGCTCGGGGTCCAAACGGAGATTGTGAAGGTCGTTTCAAATGGTGGGAGATGACTCGTTGCGTCGGAAAAGGTGGCATGGGCGGTTTGTTCTCTGGCGAGCAGGTCGTATCGCTAGTTTCAAAAGTATCAGTTGATGAAGGCGAGGGGTAAATAACATCTTTGCTGAGCTGGGCAGCTTGGACGGAAGACGTTGATATTTTTGCTCTCTGTTTGGATATCGACTTTTGCCGTTCAGTTTCTTCAGAACATTGTTCTTGCACGACTTTAGTAGACACATTTGGGAGTTGTGGTTCTGGTGTCCTGTTCACTGGTAGTGAAGTCTGTGCATAGCATCCGAATCGATGCCGTGAGAGGGCGTGAGGAACTGTAGTATGTGTGATCATCTATCCTCAAGGTAAAGACTAGCGCAACGTACCTTTAATTCTGGCAACCGGTTCTGGCTCCTCCGTCTCTTCTTCTTTCTCAACGAGCTCAAAACTTGACTCTGTGGCAGTCCTGCGATTTAACGTCTCCATTTTCCTGGCCACTTTGTCCAGTTTGGTATTGACCTTGAAGTCACTCTGATTACGCATTATTTCCCCTCCTGGCCCAGGCTTCTTTTTAGCAGTAGGCTTGATTTTTGAAAGAGAGAAGGCTCGTAAGATCTGGGCCACCACTCGATCCTTCCGCTCCTTTGGATATTTATTATCTTCGACAATGTTGTCGATACCTTTCTTAGCGGTCTTGGGCTCATCTGTGGCGTGATCGAGGTTACAGGACGGCGGGGGTTTTATAAGCTTCGAGTGGGCGCTCTTGTTCTTTTCTACTTCTTTGAGTTTAATCATAATAGGGATAGTTAGAAGAGGTGGTGTCGCTGTCAAGAAAATGAAGATGGCTTGAAAAGTATTTGGGTCTGAAGAGTGACAGGAGGTTTGAAAGGTCACAGTTGGATACGAAGAAAAACTAAGTCGCGGTTGAGTCAACTGGGTAAAGGAGGTCTGTGCGCATTTTGTTTAGGAGTACAAGGCAGTACAGAAGTTGATTCCAGATAGAAGGGCGAGCCATCCATCCAGCTCCCGGCTGAGCTTTTTTTACGGATCTCATATGCATCATGCATGTAATAGAGTATGTCGAGAGGATCAGTGCGGCCACATGTGGCAAGTCCCCCGGGACTCCCCTTCGCCACCGGCGATGTCCATGTTGGTCGGCCGATTCCGAATGTGACCGGTGACCATCGCCAACTTTGTTATTCTCGTCGTCTTCGTCGTCCCGCCTGACAAATTCCCTGCCGCTCTGCTACTCCCCCAGCTGAACCCCCCCTCCCCCGGCCATGCTTTCCTTCGGAGTCACCGTCCGTCCCCTCGCTGTAACGTCTCGCCTCCATTCTCCCACCGTCCACATGTGGCGTCGCAATGCTCATACAGCAGCCATGTCAGACGACTCACTCGATCAGGGCTCGTCATCGTCTTACGGGGGTTCTGCATCACAAGGTCACCCTGGGAAGGGAAAGGGGCGGCAGGATCCCTTAGCTCAGAGCTATAGGTTCCCAGAAAAAGGGAGAAATGGGGGACCACCAGACCCGTTTGAGGTTATGGCGTTGGATAGAAGTGCTACTCAGCAAGAGGTCAAGCAGCAATGTAAGTAGTGCCTGCCACAATCAGCGGAATAAGAGCCAAGATGGTCTTACTTGTTCAGACTACAAACTGGCTCTCCTGCTACACCCCGATTCCTCCCACCCTTCATCGTCCCCCGATCACTTTGCAACTCTCAACAAAGCCTACAACCTGCTCTCGAAACAGTCCTCACGCTCCGCATTCCTCAAAACCGGCTACGGATGGGATGTTTCCACATCCTCTGGCGGTACCCAGACATGGTCAGATTCCCTTATGCGAGCTGAAATCGCAAGGCGGCGAAATGGAGGTGCGGCCGCGTGGAGCGGTGCGAGTAGGAGGTATAGAGATAGCGATGCAGGTAGAGGGGCTTGGGGAGGGTTTGATGGATCTCAAGGATGGAGACCGTACGAGGATCCGAGCAAGGGCTTTAGTCCTCCCACGTCAGGTCCAGCTGAGGAGAGGTACATGTCAAATCCGAGATTCCTTGCTGTCGTTGGTGTGGCTGTAAGGTTCTCATATTATGTTGTCGCGAGTAAGGCTGACAGGTTTTTAGAGTGCTGTCATAGCGTGGGTGCATTGGCATAGACTAGGTTACGCAACAGAAACCCACCGCGACATGCTTGACAAGCAAAACATTGAGTATGTCGTTCAAAGAGGAAACAAAGAAAAAGCTTTTTGTTGACCAACCCCCTGCAGCGCCTCGCGAGCTTTAGCACAAGCGCGTTACGAAGCAGCTACACATGGACGCGTACGACGAGAGCAAATACGACGTCGCGTTCGTGAAGCCGAGGTGTTGAAGGAGTTGGAAAAGGCAGAGCAGGGGCATATTGCTGTCGCAGGGCCGCCAACAGCTTATCCTCCTTCGAACCGGGAGTGAAAGAAGGAATCTATCATTTGTATGCATGCCAAATCTAGTGCAATAGCAGTACAACCCAAGGGACCAGCACCAACCACCAATCGACTCTATATCTCGTCTCCCCGCTCGTCGCTTTCGCACTTGTGTTGGAAGCACATGGGGTCCTGCCATCAGCGCGTTGCCTACTCGGAAATGACTCACCCATGGGGTTTAGAATAAATGGGAGTCGGTATCCAGCCTACAAAATCAGCTCGCTCCTTTCGAATTATCGCTCACCATAGGTCATCCCAGTCTGCATCGACCAATCCGCCGCCTGCTCCGTCTTCCACGTCCACATCACCCAACCGGACTATGATTTCCGTTAGCCATTCGTTACATTGACGGCCTAACGACTTACCGCTTGCTCATAAACCCAGGTCTGAGTCTCGAACGACTTTGCTAAATACTCGACATACTCGGCAGAAAACTTGCTAGGGTCGGCGCCCGTCTTACCGTCGCAGTTACCCGGATACTGGAGCCTGTTGACTTGTTTAGAAAGTCCGATTCGTCTGAGGCCGATATGACTCACGCCGCAGATGTGTTGAGAGTGTTATCATACCGCGATCCCACCCCTCGACCATTCAACCAGTACGCGCAATCCGTGTTGGCCGCTAATGCTCAGTCTACCGCCCCCAACCAGAGTCACTTACGGACGAATTCCCCAACGATGGTCCAGTGAACGTTGTTGGAAGCGACCAAATAATCTTGCTGGCCGCAATACCAATCCAAACTCTCCGAATATCCCATCGTGATCAGACTTGGGTCAAACCTAACAAATCAGCTAATATATCTCTGAACGCCAACCCTACATTGTGTATATATGCTGACTTGTTAACGCCAAGGCTCTCAACTACTCGACTTACTGTATCCATCGCAACATTATTATAACTCGATTCTTGCATAAACGCTTCCCAAGTCTGCAACCCTTGAAACCCTTCGTCGATCGCCACAACCACTTTGCTCGCCCCATCATTACTCCGCACAGTCCGATATCCTGCCTGGTAATAGCTCTTCAAGATATTAAGCTCGCTGGTCGAGTAAGGAAATGGTTCATTGACGAGCTCGATGGCAATGACAGTGTTATTGTAGAACGATTGGGAAAATTCAGCTGTCAGGACTTGAAGGGTGGAAAGAGTACGCGAGATGTTGGTATCGTTGGTGAACCATTCTCTTACGCCTCGGATACCACTGGAGTGTGTATCAGTGCCGTGTCATGTGCGAATTGTGCTTACGAATTGTCAAAGCCGTTTTGTCCACCTATTTGAACAGAACAGCACACAAAAGTGAGCGTTACATTTATAAATCGGCCTCAGAACAAAGTTCTTACCTGGGCAGCCATGAACATCCACCATCACCTTTTAATCGTCAGTTCTTCTTCTCCACCTTGCATCAAACATTCTAATACCAACTTTCAGGTTTAAACTAGAAGCCCATGTTACTGCTAATTTGAGGTAATCATATGCGCCTACCAGATACGGTTCCCCATTCTCTAGAGGTATGACAGACCAAACTGTCAATTTATCAGTATATATTGACTAGATTGTGACTTACAGCCAATTTGAATCCTAATCGTGTTGAGCCCTACAGCTGCGATGCTGTTCTCCGCCAGTTAATAGCTGCTTTTGGTCAATGAAAGAGGTGGACGACTCACTTGTGAAGCTCTGTGTATGAGAACCATGTGTTCCAATGATTTGTTATCTCATCCATCGTATCGCTCTGATTATTCATATACACTCCGTATGTCCACTCATCTACCACCCAGTCCGGCTTTCCTTCAAAGATAGAAGGAGTTATCCAGGGCTATATTGCCTCGAGCGAGGAGTTTATCATCAGGATGGATGAAACTAACATACACAAAGGTACACGATGATAGGAAGGCGAAGAACTTACCTCCAGAACTAACCAACCACCAATATTGACTCCTCGCATAGGATCTAATCCCCACGTGAAACCTGGGGCAAGAGTTGTGCGTTTATTTAAAATCACACTGCCATCATTGCCTAATGGAGCTAGTGGTCGGACAGGCGAGGCGATGGCAGGTATGAGAAAATGCGATAACAAGATGATGGGGCATGGCGAAAGTTTGACCATGTCGTTGATCTACCAGAAGCCAAGATAAGAGTGTGGATAGCTCAAGGAATGGAGCGTTATGACCTACTTAGTAACAGGCATTAGAGAAGAAATATTTTCTGATTTCTGGTTATCGCTCTCTGCATGCACCGTCACATTTCCAGCCTTCCTTTCCGGTGCACAATAGGCGCATGCACCCACAGTGCAGCAGGCGTGCTTCAAAGCTATGGAATGATAATCAACTCAACAAACGGGATGCACAGTGCAGACGCACAAAAAAGGCAGCGATCAATGATCAAACAATGAAAAAGGTTACTTCCGATCAAAAAACATACGTCGCACGTCCATTGATCCTTCTTTCAACAATGAACGAAGTATACATGACCTAAATGCATAGCGTTTACTGCCCTTTCAAATCGAGCATCCAGACCATATTGGGACAAAAAGCCTGCTTGACAAATGACAGTTCTCATCTGAAGGTCATATCATCGACCTCCTTGCACGCCTACCCATCAATCAAAGTGATCTTCTTATGTCGCGCTCTTTCTTAGAATAATGGTGAAAGCCGCGCTGTTCTCATTGAGGGCTCCAATAGTAACTGAAACATTATTACTCGTACTGGACCATTGTACTCTTTTCGTTCCTACATCAAAACGAACCAGGAACAAATGAATGCATTCATAGTATAATCATACATAATGATTTATAAGAAGCCTTCTTCATTTAGATCAACTCTACAAAGTGTCGGAATCGACAGGCTCCACCATAATCATCTTCACCTTGCCCCTTTGAGTGTTTTCATCCTTCTCGATGGAGATATCTACCATGATCTTGTCAAACACCGCTACAACGACCTCACCAGATGGAGAAGGGACGGAGATGGTGTAGTTTTCGGCATCATAGGTGTGCAATTCCTTGTGGAAAGTGACAAGTCCCTCCAAGCCGAGCCTATATATGAAGTCAGCCATTGTAAAAGTAGGCACAGGAAGGCAGAAAAAGAAAAGTGCTCACTTGGGAACAAACACCGCCAGACCGTTCTTGAATGTTCTAACGACCCATGCCTCTTCCTTCCTTCTCACGCCAATCTCCTCGCCAGTACCCTTACCCTTCAAAGTCAAACTGACATAGAATTCCACACTCGCCCTGCCGGCCATTTGCGCAAGCCTATGTCGTTTGTTGACAGTAGACAAGATCCTTTCGACATGGGATTTAGATTGAAGGGAGGGATGGAGAGGGGTATAGTTGATGGCCGCAGCAAGCTGGCGGTGCGCGAGGACGTCGGCATATCGGCGGATTGGGGACTGCCGAGTGTCTTGTCAGTGTAAACGTTGGGAAAGTTGTGGGATTAACTTACAGTAAAATGGGTGTAGATGGGGCTAGCCAAACCATAATGTCCATAAGACTCCTTGGATACACTTCCAGAACAGAAATACTCTGCCGAAAGCATGCATCGTGTAGCCATAATCCTCACAAGGGTGTTGAATTCTGGTTCTCCAGCAATCTATCCTATTATCAGTAATCATCTATGAACTACAGGAAAGTGACTTACAACACAAGCATCGAGGGAATCGGCCAAAGCCTTGGAGGTGGACACATCAAGCGTTATTCCCTTTCTCTTCATTAAGATATCCTGCAGCACCTCGAAATTGGTTTTTGGTGGCGGAGAATGTCTTCTCAGAACAGCAGTAGCCGGGAAAACCTCTTGGATCTTCTTGGCGACCCAGATATTGGCAAGCAGCATGAACTCTTCTACAAGACTATTCGTTTCAAGAAGCTTCTTTTGCTCGACGTTGATAGGCTCAGCGGATTCGGATGAAGCGAGGTGGATTTTAAGTTCGGGAGAGGACAGGGAAAGGGCGCCGGCGCGCATGCGAGCGTCTTTCAATTTGATAGCGAGGTGGTTCAAAAGGCGAATGGAGTTTGTGAGCGGGTCGTTCATAGATCTGCATGCGGACGTTAGTGTTGTTGCTTGGGTCATTACCCAAACCCGGTCCGCAAGACAACTCACTTATCATCCTTGCGTAATTGAGCGGCTTCGTACGTGAATGCCTCTTTGGACGAGATCACACTCTTGACGAACCTTACGTCAACAACTTCTGCATCTTGGTTCAATTCCTGATGTGTACGGTTGTGTCAGTGCGATGCCATTTGAGGAAAAAAGAGGACAAAAGGAGGACAATTGAAAGGAAACATACCCAAATAACACTAAATGCCAATCTCTCGACAAATGGCCTCAATGAACAAAGGTTAGTACCTAACAAAGAAGGAAGCATATCGATTCGCTTATCGACGAGGTAAACAGTGGTACCACGCGAGGCAGCTTCGGAATCCATAGGATTATCGGGATGGACAAAGTGTGACACGTCGGCGATATCTGCATTGTTGATGAAATTAGAACCTTCTCCGCAAGGTGAACGAGGAAAAGTGGACTTACGGACACCAGCTTCGATATTACCGTTCGGCAACCTCCTCGCATGTAGTGCATCATCGATATCCTGACATCCAGGGGGATCAATACTGCAGATATCCAAATCTCTCAAATCTTCTCTATCCCTCCACTCCAAACATTCCATATCCTTCTTGGGGACGACCCAATTGTCTCCTTCGGCCGGAAGACAGTTCAAGATAGCCTTTCCAAAAGGTCGATATGGAACCTCGTACTCAAGGAGAAGGGACTCCTGCTCCGCTTCTTTGGAGGCAACTTTACCCAGCGCACGAACGAAGTGGCCATCGGGATAACGGGAGGTGGGGGACCAGTTATCAATGGTAACTAAAATTTTTTGGTCCACCAATTGGGGAGCTTGGCGAGTCCTAAGACGGATACGGGGAAGAGCACGAGAGAGGGGAGTGGCGAAGACTGTTTGTTGTGCGAGGGAAGTGAAGGCCGAGTCGGAAAGAGATGAACGGTCAAGGTGACATACATATCTGTTTAAAGGTTTAGCATGGGATCGATAATGAAAGACAAACAAGACCGAACTTACGCTCTCCAGTTACGTTTAACAATACCGACGACTCGACCTGTAGGCAGAATTTCCTTCTTGTTCTTCTTGGCATCGTCCGTCTCTAGCCTTTCCTGTTTCTCCTTAACGAATTCCTTATCGGCTACTCCACCACTCTCGTCGTCTTCCACATCATCATCCCTCAAAGCTATATCTTGATCAACAACCTCTTCTCTGGGGGCTTTCCATTCAGTTTCGGGGAAGATTTCAACCACAACGACGTCGCCATTGACACTTCTGTTCATTGCTTGCCTGCCCACCAACAAGACAGGTCGTACAAGCCCAGGAACGTTAACAGTGCCTTCAAGGTAATTGTACTGGTTCGCGTTAAAGTGACCTTGGTGGTAACGTCCCGTTTTGACACCTGCGAGAAGTGTATCCTGAGGAAGATAGTCGGGGTAGATACGGCGACTTCTGCGCTCGACAACCTCAATTTCGTCTACACCACCGACGACGAGGTCGACAAGTTTTTCTCGCTCAGCGGGTTCTAGACCATCGACGTACTCCCTTGCACTAACAGCCACAATCCCTTGCTCGGCGGCGAGCCCACGGTTGGCAGCATCATCGGTGAGTAAGATGAGGGAAGGGGCATTGGACGCGAGTCGGGACAAGTGCTCGGCGTAAAAAAGGACAGTCTGGCGGATTGCTCGGTCATTACGATCGTTGATCTTTTCCCTGCCATGCTCTTCATCTACTTCCCGAACAGTAGCGGTCTCACGACGCTCTTCATTCCACCACACCCAGATGAGACGATCTTCATCCTGGATAAGCTGTTGAAGACGATTGTATAAAGGAAGAGAACGGTGACGAGTTTCGCGGATAGTGGTGGAAGGGATGATGAGGGGAAGTTGTGCCGGGAGAGACTGGAGCAAGTCCATCTACAGAAAGTTTAGTAGCGACTATGCAGGGTAAAAGAGGACATACCTGGTGGAGCACAATATTGGTGTCAATGACGAGGTAGTGGCCATTCCCTGCAAACTTTGTATGTTGTAAATATCCGGTCCTGGGGAGGACAGGCTTGTATCCTGGGAACTGTGCACATTGATGGCAGTCTTGGTATCCACAGGGGATATCATCACGGACATATCTTTCTCGGAAGACTGGCCTTTGTCAGCGTTGGTAAGAAGAGAAGAGACTCACTGTTTATGACTTTCCCCCTTGCGGTTTTCTTGAGAAATTTATTTTGAGAAAGGTGCTGGTCCTCTCTTGTGCGCTTGAGGATGGTGATGGGGGGATGCGACTTCACTGCTGCCATTGTCGTTGAGGAGTGGAGATATGTCGAGATGAATAATCACCAGTTACAGGAGAACAGCTGCAAGTAAAGATAAATATTATATTCAATCAGTGATTACACATTCGCGGACATTGCCGCCTCACCCTTCCGCAGATCCGGAACCTTCAAATCCGGACATTGGGCAGATCCGGAACCCTTCTGAGTGCATTCACGTTGTCTGTCACACACCGTACAGACAGTTGAGATCCGGACATTTGGGCAGATCCGGATCCGGAACCTCTTGGGAGGCCAACTTCCGGATCTCCAGTCCATAGGTTTCTTCAGTCTGTCTACAGTTTCTATATCATCTTCTAACGTGTATGCACACTTCACAACTTGCAAATATTCCGAAAGTGTTATCACAGCGGTCAAACATAACAATGCCTCTCTTTTCAATCTTGACAGCCCCCCAAGCCGCCTACAATGAAGAAGGGACTTGTCATCCTCACAAAGATCATTCGGCAACGAAAGGAGGAACTGTAGAAAAAGGGATCTTTGACAGGTGAGGAGAAGTATGAGCTAGGACAATAGTCTCAACCTCTGCGGATGAACAATGTCTCGTCGACCGATTTGGCGATATGCTCAAGAAGATGGGTGCCAGAGCATTGCGCACAAGGACGTATCCGGCTTTGCCTCAGACATGGTCTGGGTGGCAGTCATCGAAACAGGAGGAGTCGTGAAGGAAGGAGACTATGAGTCGCTCCCATTGTGTAAGCCGTCTCTACTTGTCGGCCCTTTTAGGGTTTGGAAGATACTGATCAGATTTATTGTACGTAGCGCAGGCTACTGATGCTGAGTCTGCTGAGGCAATTACTAAACAGTACCTTGCAAAAGACTCACGGCCTAAGATCCCCAGGTCAAACTAGCCTTTGCCGGTTCCGCTCGTTTATTTGCATCCAAACCAATCGTCTGTGTCAGAATTCGGTCTCGGAAAGTGTTGCTACATTACTCAAGAGGATCAACATGAAGCGCAAGAAGAACCCCTATGGGCAAGATAGGCTCGATTTAATGACTGCTTGGAGAAAGGTACTTCCCAAAGCCTTCATCACATACTAGATTTCGACGTGGGAGTCGCAATTTCCAAACCCCTCTTCGTGGGGATAAAACTTTAGCTCTTAACGAGCCTTGTGTCTGCACCAAGAAATCGCGCATTGTGATATTGATTTCTTTGGAAAAACGTGAGTACTATTAGTCGGACAATCGATCAAAACATTCTAACCAGTTTCTCAAGAATGACAAAAAGATGTCCAATTTTGCTCCTGTAACTCTGAACCTATTTGTCTCATCGAAAGAGGTTTTATGCCAGTTACGGATGACTTTCCTGGAGACTGCGATCTCATTCCGATTGCTTAGTTTTTTTATTCTATATGGCAAGATGTGCCTATTGCTGTCCAAGGATTTGCGGATGGTTTGTTTGCCTGGCAATCTCAACTAAATGGAGTCATCAGAGCAAAGGGATCTCATAAGGTAAGCACTTGCCTCCTTTCATAAAACTTTTTTTATCTATCCAATGCCTCTGCTAATGTGGCCATACAGGCTCGCAACGGAGGGCCTCTTATACGCCAATCCACGCAGTTTTATTGCGAACAACTTCTTCGCCAGAGAAAAGCCATTGATAAAGCTGTAAACAAATATCTATGAGACATTGTGGCTGGGCAGTGCCCATGTTGTTTTGGGCTGCGAAAGGAGCAGGACCTGCCATCTGGTATTGCGGATTTTGTCATCGCTTGTGACGGCAATTTCGAACACTCCTGTCCAACAGCTGCAGCTCAGAACGATTTTCCAAAGAATCACCCAGACTTATTTTTAAAAACTAATCGGCTCGATAAAGCTCGTTTAGCGGTCTTAGCAAATGGAGGAAACACCACCAAAATACAATTTGATGACAGTGTAAGTACCTATAATGTCTGTTTCACAAGGATAGCTTGTTGCTGATGGATTTATGGTCTCCAGACCTGTTCGGGCACTGGAAGGCCAAGGACAATGGTGTCTCTGATAGTGCTTTCAAACACAAAATGATACTGGCCTTTTTGGAATGGTTTGTCGCCATGAGATAGGACTCAAAGCTAATCAATAAACCTTGTCAAAACTGGGGAGAAGTGAGTACTACATCAATCACGGTTTTTCCATGCTTATGCTCATAACTGGCTATGTTAGATGAGGTACAATCCTCGTCTGATCACTGGCTTTGGTTTCAGTGATGGTGAAAACTCAGAAATTCTGGTCAAAACTTTCACCACCTGTCAGGCTTAATGTCATGAGCCTGCACGAAGTAGAAGAGATAAGAGATCATAGGAGGGAGTTACCTAGTGGAGGAAGGCAAGATTGTTCCAGACAAGAAGGTCCAGCTGGACCTCCGAAAATAGAACTGGACTTCCAGCTGGACCTTGAGGAATATAAATAGATTTCTGTAGAAGTATATAAAAGGGAGTTCTATCCTCGATCTTGATCTTCCCCTTGGAGATCAATATTCCATAAGTTACTTTGCGAAAGGTCCTCGAGCTCCCATTGCTCGCTCTTGTCTTACCTGGAACCACCTTTGACATAAACTTACCTCACTAGAATATAAGCTTGCCTGATCTTCCCAAGCATATATACTTTCACCTATACCATACGCCAACAGACAAGTGTCCAGAGGTATATCATACATATATCCCATTGCTTAGTTAAACTACCCTTTTCATCTCGTCTCCAAGGCCGGACTGTAACGGCACCCCTGTCCTCAGAGAGGCCGGAGAGTACCTGATGTTACTTTGTTTGTTTTTACCATGGTTTAGTCCAGTCAGGGAACTTAGAGGTTCGTGAGCCAGCGAAGTCTGCGAAGGTTTTGGGAGTGGTCTTCTTGGAAAGGTAGTCAAAGAAGGAGGAAGGATATGAAGGTTACTTTCATTTCGTCTATCCGAAGAACTCTTTATATATCTTTTCCTTAGTTGTACAGCTAACCAATTTCGCTTCCCCCTCGAGCACCCTTTTCCTCTTCTTCCTTCCGTCTCCGATCCTCTGATGAGGGCCTCTTCTGCTCCGCTCTCCTCGCTCCTTTTCTCTTCCTCTCTTCTCCCTCTTCTCTCCGGCTAATCTTTACCACCCCAGTTCCTCCGTTCTTTCCGTCTCTCGTCTTCCTCTCTTCTTCTGTTAATCCTCTCCTCTTCTCCGTTCCTTACACGGACCCCGTTGGGGACGAGGTGTCCCCAGAAGCAAAAAGAAGATGAGCCCTGAGAGTAGAAAAACTCCCAGCTTCTGCATCCCACGTTCTCATACCAATCGATAGTTTAATTAACTCCTGCACCATAGGGAAGAGGAATGAATCAAAGTCTTTGGCTTTCTTTGGGCCGGGCACAAGGCCAAGGGACAAGAGCTCTTCGATATGGATCCTGACATCGGGAGGTAAGTTGAGATTGGAGAGAATGAGAGGCTAGCACGTTGCAGAACGGTTGTCGTGAGGACAGAACCCATCTGAGGTGAAGGCTAGAGCGATATCCCTTTCATCGGCGAAGTACTTGACACCAATCTTCTTTCCCTCAACTTCTATCTCTTTTTCAAGCAAGGTCTTGTAGACATCCCTGTCGAAGACATCACATATGATTTCTGATTGCTGATTATCTTTAGTGTACTGGGAGCAATACATGACCTTGTGCTTGCTCGTAGGATGAAAGAACAGCGCTTGTAGGCAGGGGATGAGGTGGATGTAGAGGAAGCGCGAACGGGCTTTCCCCTGCTCATTGAATCTGGGCTGCTTGCAAAAGGGACAGACGGTGTCTTCCACATACGGGCCAACAAAGCATACACAAGAGTCTGGACATGTGTCGTAGTATGTCGAAGACAGAGCAGCTAGCTCAGCGACTCGCGATTTCACCTGTTTGAGGGAATAATATTCACTGCCAAAGGCTTCATGAGCTTCTTCGAAAGCAGCCACTGTAACGTTGTGCTTGAGCTTGTAATTATATCTCTTGATTTTGCTTTGGTCCTTGGGATCGAGTTCAAAAACTAAACTCATTGTCAGTGCAAACAGTCGATGATGTGTCAAAAGTGCACTTACGACAGGATCCTATCTGCCTGTATGTATTCGCCAAAGCCTCCTCTTTTGCAGACTGTTCTTCACCTTGCATCTCGATCATTTCTCCTCCTGGTTCATTGAGAAGTATTTCGAGATTGTTACTGTCTGATACAGCCTCTGCTTCACCATCCTCCACAAGATGCAGAGACCCCACATTTTCTTCATTCTCATGTTCATCATCCAATACATCTTCTGGATCTTTGCATTGAATGGTTGACTGGAAATGACTGATGAGAGCCTGAGGATTGGGGTGGGGGGGGGGGGGGGAGAATCACGGCCTGTTCAATAACAAGCGCATCAGAGCTACTCTTTAGGTAAGGATTGCGAGTCAGCAAACATTTTGCTTAAAAATTCTCAGCTCACCTCACCTACTTCTGTCATGAGCGCAGCTCTGATGACGACATCTTGCTCATCTGCTGATACTTGCCCAGCTGCCAATGGTCCACTCTCTGTATCCTCTGTCAGCCAAAACTTTTCATGCTCAGGGAGATAAAACGATTTTGTTCATCTCCATCTGGCATTGGGTCCACTCGAATGACTAATGCGGCGGAGGAACTGGAGAGCGCGAATGTGGAAATCGCCTGGCTCAAGCAACTTCTGCAAGCTCGGTCAGGTATCCCTTTTCTCTATTATGTATACTGGCTTTCTGTGATAAGCTATCATTTGACTCTATCTCTAGCTCCCACCAACAGCATGCTAACCTTCAACCCTCTTCCTGTAGATTCTACCCCATTCATGGCCATGACTTCTGTCTCACCCTTGAGCACTTCTGCTGAAGACTCTTCTATACCAGACTATCGTATGTTTCACATTGCTCCCCATATCTCCTTATAACTAAAGGAGAGAGCATCTTCGCTTTGACTGACCTGCGACTTTCTAAGTTTCATTGCCCTTCCCCATTTAAAGCCCGAGGACATCTCGCAAAAGGGCTTCAACCCTCAGAAAGCGATGGGTTTGGTGGGGCAAGAGTGTCACATGGCTGTCGCCACCCGACCTCTTAAACTCCACTTTACTCAAAACCTCCTCTTCTTCATGTCAGCACGATTATGACAGTAACCCTTCCTCATCCACTTCAGTCTGCGTCCGAGCATACCCCTTCGTTTTCGGCCATGGCCTTCCCCCGAGAGATATACAGAGATAGAGAGATCGACAACCCTCCACCACCTTCCTCGCCACCGGGTTTTGGCAACGCAAAAGGATGTAGAGCTGGCTGGTGTGGGAAAGATGAGTCAGCAGAGCTTGAGGTGTAAAGATATATAAGACAGTAGTTTTCCATAGTTTTAGATACTTGTCGATCCACTATTGTTGTCCTCTCCAAGTATTCTTCGTCTACTTAAAGCTATCATCTTCCGGCATTGATCTGGCTGCCTATTTAAAGAGGCCCTCGGATCATTTGTTGTCCCTAACCTGTTGAAGGCTATCGCCAGAAGAGATAGCCCCCCTGACAAAGAGCATGCTTGCCTTTGGCGAAAAATCCAGGTGAGCTATTAATTCATCATCTGTGGCAGCAAGGCATTGGCAACATATCCAGGAATCTGTATGCGAAAGCGTCCCGCAGGCTGGCTTTGCTCATGGTGCGACATGGAAGCAGACCACATTCTTACAACAAGATCTTTTTGTAAAGCTGATAAGTTTTGTTTTCAGCTACCATCATAGAGGGTGACTGGCTGACCAACTGCCTCATAAAAAAGATGCAAGATAGACATCCCGATCTCTTCACCCGTGAGCGCTATCACAGTCTTTGGCCACTGGATTATTTGGGCAAGCAATGGCTCAAAAACAAAAAAATGTACAAATTTACTACCAGCAGCAGCTGAGTTTGACTGTGAGTGTTTGTGGTTTTCCATATTTTTCGCTATGTACCAGTCATGTATGCATGTATATTGTGATGTGAAATCAATCGATGGCTAGCAGCTAGATACAAGCTGTAAATGAGCATTAAAACGAGGCTTATTATCGACTTGAAACAAACCATTTTTCAGTTTGAAACGACCTAAAAAGTCACTATGGGACCTGCAGTGGCTTAATTTAAGCCATAACTGTTTTGGCTTAAAATAAGCCAGGATTGCGTCTTTTTAGCGATTTTTCGGCTTACCATTTAGGATCAAAACAAGCCACAACATGGCTTAATTGAGCACTTTTCTGGGCTTATTTTTTGGGTTTTAAAATAAGCCATTTGCCGAATTATTATAAGCCATTTTCAGCATTATTTGTATTGGAAACATGGGTTATTTTAATTCTCATTGCAGCTTGTTTTAACCCATTTTTGGCATTATTTTTACCCATGAGATGGGTTATTCTGATCCTTTTAGCAGCTTCTTTTCATCCATATAACAGCTGCTTTTAAGCCATTTTCCATTGGCCATCGTGAAAGGGAAAAGACAAAAGACTTGTACTTTTTCAACGGAGACACAAAGTGGTGTATTGAAAATGTTCAGATCATGATCATGTCGCTGACCCTATCGTTCTACGTATGTAAGCGTGTGATGCGCTGGGCTGGGTCTTAATTCACCACATAGATCGTCATCCCAAACCAGTTACTGTAAAGTATTCCCATCAGTATTGGAATGGGGGACAAAACCTAGCACTCCAAGGTGTATGAGGTTACCTCTAGTAGTTCTCATTAGGTTGGGTGGTTTGTTGGACAGTACATGTGATTTATATGTTGGTGCTATGACGAACAATGGATCAGAATGTCACTTTGTGTAGTTTGAAGGAGTGCGCAATTTAAGAGAGGGGGTTTCGGTAGTTTACCTGTTGAGATACAGTCGTCTTCCTCAGATCCGGAACCCTTCTGGGTGCATTCAGGTTGTCTGCCACCGTACAGACAGTTGAGATCCGGACATTTGGGCAGATCCGGATCCAGAACCTCTTGGGGGGCCAACTTCCGGATCTCAAGTCAATAGGTTTTTGGAAGGCCCATAGAGTCACCGGGAGCCTATTATTAATAGGCATGCAACTGAGTTCCTCTGAAGGTTGGAATGCATTCTATAAAATAATTTCTGACGCGTAGCTGTCTGCCGTCCCATCTGTCTACAGTTTCTATAATCATCTTCTAATAACTGGCATGCACACTGAGTGAGTCTGACCCATCTGACCATAGATATGTTGTGACGCAACCAGTAAAAGCCCAATTACGTAATTAAATTATCGTTGTCCCGATCCAACCTCCTCGAGAACCGGAACCCCCAAACCGTTGCACGGTGATGTTCCGGATCTGAGGAAGACGACTGTAGATGGCGTAGATGAATAAATGATGTGTTGTGACTTGGGCCCAGTGTTTGACATATTATCAAGGCTGGGAGGAGGCATTCTCATTGGGATTTGGAGCTGAGTAAGTGTCTACTGTCAACTTTTGAAAAAGAGGCCCATATTGAAGAGCACATTAAAACTGCCTGGGCGCTCAAAAAGACCTTAAGGCATAGAATTGCTCTATAGGGACTTTTTGTACCGTTCCTGCCTCATCGTAAAATGACGATGTTAGCAGAGGATGTAAGTTCTATAACTGATGATGGGTAGTTACGCCCTTCAGCGAGATGGGATCTAGGAATACCATCCATATTCTCCCTCGCTGGTGATAAATCAGAATGAAATGGAGGTGTAAAAAGTGGCGGCTTTTCTCGCTCACACGTTGGGATTTTTTACTTCCATAGGTTTCCTGTATGGTCCCACGGCCGCTGCTAGGTTCTATTTCAGAGCTTGCATGGTAGCCGCGACGTCATCCACTGTAGGGAGATTGTATCGACGATGATCATGTTGTTTCGGGTTTAGTAGGCGTGAGCAGATTTGCCTACAGCAGAGACGTTAGCTATATTATACAACTGTGAAGTAAAACGCACTTACATGAGGCTCTCGCTGCAGTCTTGCCTTAACTGTTAGGAGTTATTTGATATAAAAATCTACACACAGCGACATCTGCTCAATCCGCCTGAGGATTGCCGATCACAGTAGTTGACGGCATTTCAACTCTGTCAAGTTGGTGGACTCTGCTATCTTCGTTAAGGCCGATCACAGTAGTTGAAGGCATTTCAATTCTGTTAAGTTGCTGGACTCTGCTATCTTCGTTAAGTTCGGACATACCGACCTGAGCATAAATAGAGGCGTCTCCAGGCGCAGACAAAATGAATCTGATGAGATGATAAGATTCAGCTGCAAATAATGGGTAACAGATCGAATGCCTTTGAGTCCCCAGACGGATTGATGTCGATGTCTGAAAGCGCCGTTATAGTTGCGAAGGTCGCTTCTGAAGCCGGCTGCATTCTAGGTGATTTCACAGAGGTATGATCAAGGGGACTGGGTAGAAGGGAGGCATACCTTTGGAATTACTTGTCGAAAGCTTAGCTTGTAGGGTTCAGGTTCAGGATCTGTAGGCAGAGGTAGCTGTACAATTTCATTGGCACAGCATGTATTGTAGGGTTAGCAGCTAGAGAGCTTCGCTGGGCCACTTCCAGTCGCGCCATCAGATCCAAAATCTAGCATGATATTTTGGGCACAGGCAGCCAAGTTATGGCGATTGCTGTTTGTTGTTTGGTTCGAGGGGCCGTAAGTCTGGGAGGAACCTCACCGCCAGGGAGAGGACCATTGGAGGACAGTGGCGGTTGATTGGGTGTGACTGAGGATGGACAGTTGGAGAAGGCGGGTCTCCTGGGTGTTTAGGGACAGGGGATAGAAAGAGGAGCCATCGGGATAGGTGCGTTTTATAGGAATAAAGGCAGTTAAAGCCGTTTATAGTGCAGTAGAAGGTCCAGGAAGCTGTGGCATGAGAAAATACGTATAACAGAAGAAGAAACATAAGAAAGTTCTATCTAATAGAAACTGGACGGTTCTTTCACGAATGATGACCGAGGAATGAAACAGCGGTGATATCTGCCATGCATATGGCGGCCCGAACGAATCCATGCCTTCAGGCACAAATCAGGCATGGTCACGATTTTTTTGGCGACATTTTTCATGTCCATGGTTCAATGCATGCACATCTGAAAATGTTACGACTCGTCCCCAACAAGGTCCGGCCTTGGAGACGAGATAGAAAGCCGTAGTTTAACTAAGCAATGAGATATATGTATGATATACCTCTTGACACTTGTCTGTTGGCGTATGGTATAGGGCGGAGGTATATTCGCTTGGGAAGATCAGGCAAGCTTATATACTAGTGGAGTAAGTTTATGTCGAAGGTGGTGCAAGGTAAGACGAGAGTGAGCACTGGGAGCTCGAGGACCTTTCGCAAAGTAACTTATGAAATATTGATCTTCGAGGGGAAGAAGATCAAGATCGAGGACAGAGCTCCCCTTTATATACTTCTACAGAAATCTATTTATATCCTTTGAGGTCCAGCTGGAGGTCCAACTGGAGGTCCAACTGGAGGTCCAGCTGGAGGTCCAGCTGGACCTTTTTATCTGAATCGGATCTTGCCTTCCTATTACGTAACTCCCTCCTATGATATCTTATCTCTTCTTCTTTGTGCAGGCTCATGACAGAAAAGGGTATAGACATGTAGAGACGATTTTCGTCTACGTAACGGTGGCGGTTGAATGGGGGGTTGTGGGGGTCATGGATGAGAACGGAGGCGAAAAGTGAGGAAATTTTCAAAGGTGACATGGGGAATATTAATATATAAAGATATATGTATATATGCATGAATAAAGAACCAAACAGAAACCCATCGAAAAAGGGAGGCGGAGATCCGGCGAAATCCGCCCCCGCATTTTGGCAGCAATTGCCGGTCCTATGCATGAGAATAAAATATCATGCATAGGATAAAGGCCGGACAGAGCTTGATGCCGCATTTCGGCGAAGTCCGAAAGACGCGTTTCGGCATCAAATCTCACCTACCAACATCGACCAATGCATAGGAATAAATCCTACCATATGGTGAGAACGAGTGGTGGTAAGGGCTCTGCACTTACAATGAGCTTCTCTTCTTCCTAGCAGTTTGGGCCTTATTTTTGAGGTACTGCATGCCCAGTGACTGTATAGGCCACTTGCTTTTGCAGCAGGCAGCACCAAAGACACCGATGTGCTTGTCAGTGACCTTCAACAAGGTTAGCTGGCCATCCAAAACATATAAAAGAATGTCACTCACAAGACCCATGAAGAGCACATGCTCCTCATAATCCGTCCCCTTCCATGTCTCCATGTCCACTTTATCACCAAAGGCTCGAACAGCACTTCGGCGGACATCCTCCTAAGGAAAGCATTGGGAGCTTATCTGTAGGCACTGAGGTGTGCCTCACTGCGTTCAGTTGGCGTTCGAGAAGGATAAGCGTTCGATGTTTGCGTTTGAGGAAGCGTTTCGAGGGCATTCGAGGGCATTCGAGGGCGTTCGGATGCGTTCGAGGTTTGGTTATAGTTATAGTGGTCTAATGGATGCGAAACTAGCAATGGGTTGTATGCATGGTTTCGCTCCGAGGAAGAGAAAACTATAACTATGTACCAGATCTATATATATATATATGGATGCTTGAAGAAACAAACAGAAGTCCATCGAAAAAAAGGGGCAGAGATCCGGCGAAGTCTGCTGCCGCGTTTCGGCAGCAATTGCCGGCCTATGCATGAGAATAAAATATCATGCATAGGATAAAGGCCGGACAGAGCTCGATGCCGCATTTCGGCGAAGTCCGAAAGACGCGTTTTGGCATCAAATCTCACCTACCAATGTCGACCAATGCATAGGAATAAATCCTACCATATGGTGAGAATGAGTGGTGGTAAGGGCTCTGCACTTACATTATCCAATGAAATATCAATTGCTACTCACTAGAATCTTCCTCCAAAGATCATCATTCACCCCATGCCCCAGTCCTATTTAATGCTCTAACGCTCTAACGCTCTAACGCTCTAACACTTTAAGCGGCGTGGAGGATTTGGGATCTGAGATGGTGTAGGAGATGTCAGGGTCAAAATGGAGAGCCCCAGGGGGGGGGGATACCTCTGGTGAAGAGGGAGAAGTTCGAGTGGGAGAGAAGGAGGCATTGTTGTGGAAGGAGGAGGTGGCGGGGACGCCGTGGACATCAGCTGCAAGAGGCAGGAGTCAATGCATGAGCAACCTAGTCAACAACAAGGGGAATAGGAAGGAACAGAAGATGTATCATACCTGTTCTCTGGGATTGTTGATATTCCTGGGATTTGGCCAAGAGTCCATCGAACATCTCTTGGTCACTCCGAGTCCTCCTTGGATGAAGATGGGAGGGGACATCAAGATGGGTTTGAGAGGGTCCAGGTTGCACTGAGTGAGACTCCCGCATAGAATACGGTACAAAGCAGTTTACACCTCTTTGGCCACCACTTCTCTGCCCACTGTTCGATGAAGATGCAAGAAGAGGACTGGATGGTGTTGGTGAGACAGGGCGAGTGTTGGACCTGGTTGGGTGGGGCATTGTAGATAGAATGACTAGAAATAAAAAGTGAGGTTGTGAAAGATTTAGTGAGATTTTGTGTTGAACTTTCTGGCATCACACTGTAAAGCCAGGACTATGGACTTATTATATAAGTACTACATGCACTCACTGCATTATTTGCCACTCTAACTATGCTTGCTGTGCTTCTGCTCCAAAACCCCACTCTGATCTTATATGATATCTGACGGAGTTCACTAGTCTAGTTCCTTAATTAGATAGATGACTACGTGGTCTATTTTCGGTCAGACTCTATACCATTATTAAAATTCTTTTTGTAACTTTCTGGTCTTTCTCATCACTATCTAGTACACTGTTCTACGAGACTGTTTGTACGAAGGTGCTAAGTAAAGACCAGTTTGACACCGATCCCTGTCCCTACCTTGCAACCCTTCGCTCTGCGCTCGCCCAACTGAAGCAGACACAGTTTGTCGATGACCAACAGTGTGCATATGCCATGTTACATGCTCTACCGGCGAGCTTCCGCCCAATCAAACAACTTCTGTGGGCTCAGACGAAGTTCTCCACTTCAGATGTTATTGCTCAGGTTTCTGGCGAGTGGGTCCGAGCCCAAGGAGATGTCGCAGAGGAGGCCAGGATGGCCCTATTGGCACAGTCGAAATCAACAGTGAATAGTAAGAGAAGGAAAGAAAAAAAGGGGGACGATGCTGGGGAGAGTCAGTATTGTATCTGGCATGGTCCAAGTAGACACTCATCAAAGGACTGTTGGGTCGAACACTGTCAAAAAGAAATCAAGGCAGGGAAGGTAGCTGAAGCTAAGCTAGCCGAGGCTGACACATACAAGTCAGATGTGTCATCTGCCTATTTGGCACAAACCACTGCACCCAACCTCTCTTCACCCTCCACCACCTTTGTCATTGACTCTGGTGTGACTGACCATATGGTCTCCGATCCCTCCCTCCTGCACGACGTCCGCCATGCCTCCACGGAACACATTCGCATCGGCGATGGATCCCTACTCCCGTCAACCCAAAGAGGCAGTATCACCATTCAAGGTGTTGACTTCCACAATGTCTTAGTGGTCCCTGGTCTTGACTGGAACCTCCTCTCCGCTCATAGAATGCCTACCGGTGCGCAGTGGCTTTTCACCCGACAGGCTGCTCTCCTGCTCGATGCCTCTGGTAAAATCCTCCTAGCCTCTGATTTTTCCGACAAAGGGCTCTACACCCTTCAGGCGAGTTCTCTGTCTGTGTACCTTGCATCCACTACTGATGCCCTGCTAGATTGGCATTGTCGCCTAGGACATCTCAACGTCCAAAGCGTGGCTAAGCTGGCTAGGAGGAGGAGAAGGTTGTCGGGTCTACATGAGGTACCGGAGAAGGATTTGCTTGGATTTGAATCTGAGGCATGCATTCGTGGTAAAGGTACTTGTCTACCATCTCCGCCCAGTTCTGTGCATGCCCAAGAACCCTTAGCACTAGTTCACCTTGATCTGTGGGGTCCATCATCAACTCCATCTCACAATGGCAGTCGCTATTTCCTCACCTGCTATGATGATTATACATGCAAGGTCCATCTTTATTTTCTAAAGGCCAAGTCTGAAGCATTCCATAAAACCCAGCATTATATCGCAATGGTTGAACGACAGTTAGGACGGCAAGTCAAGGTCATTAGATCGGACAATGGTTGGGAGTTTACGTCAACGGAGTGGAAGAAGTATATGGAAGAGAAAGGGATTGAACATGTCTGTGTTCCACCAGGGGCACATGCACAAAACAGTCGAGTCGAGTGTGTGCATCTTACCCTCCTCAATCTGGTCCGTACCAATCTTATTCATGCAGGCCTCCCTGCCGTCTTCTGGGCAGAGGCTGCAGCCTATGCGGCCTATGTTCGTAATCGCGCGCCTGCCAGCAATGGCAAAATCCCTGATGATCTCTGGAGGAGACATCCTGTCTGCCATGATCATTTACAACCATTCGGCAGCCGCCTGTTCTTTCGGGATCATCGACAAATCGGTAAACTTGCCCCACGTTACTCTGAGGGTATTCTCATGGGCTATCAAAAAGGCTCCCACAACTGTCATGTATGGGATCCGGAGCTAAAGAAGGTTATTTCTACCAGGGACATCCGTTTTTCCCATGTTCCCCCCACCCTTCTCGATCATATTCCTGATCTTACCCCCAGAAATGATCCATCTCCCTCGTTTATTCCCCTCGCCAATCCAGACCTCTCAACTCCAGCTCCGCCTATTCTTGAGCCCCCACCTCCAATTCCTCCGCCCCCCCCACCGAGCGCTCCACCTTCCCCAGGTAATGAATCTGCTGCTTCGGTGCCTTGCTCTGCTTCTCCTGCTCCCATGGGTATCGACCACCAGGGCTGGACCTATGAACCTTATCCTCGTTCTGCAGCCCCATCCCTGGAAATCCCCAACACTGACACCCCTCAGGTAGCAGAAGGCTGGACGTTACGATCAGGACATAGTTATTTGGCGGAGAAGAGTGAGCACAAGGTGTATGCCTTGGCAGCGCAAGTTGTAGGGGATCCGCAGACTTATCGAGAGGCACTCCATGCTGGGGATAGTGCAGAATGGGTGAAGGCGATGAAGGATGAATTGGACAAACTGGACAAGTACAAAGTTTGGGATGTTGTTCCCCGAGAGAAGAATATGAGAGTGATGGGAGCGCGTTGGGTTTATACCCGCAAAATTGATGGAGAGACAGGGAAGCTGGCAGCGTATAAGGCGCGATGGGTGGCAAAGGGCTACAGACAAAGGGAGGGGATCGACTATGGCGAACTATTTGCGGCTGTTGCACACAAGGATTCAATCCGAGTTTTTCTCGCCCTTGTAAATCACCTCGACCTTGAGTGTGACCAAGTTGACATCAAGTCTGCATTTCTCAATGGTGACCTTGACGAGACCATTTACCTTTCCCCACCCGAACACAGCGATATTCCACAAACTCACATCCTACGCCTTCGCAAATCGCTCTATGGCCTCCGGCAAGCCCCTCGATGTTTCAACAAAGCGTTTGATGGTTGGCTCAAAAGCCAAGATCTCATGCCCACTCATGCTGATCCCTGTCTGTATGTGCACCAGCGTGGCAAGGAGTTTCTGATGCTCTCTGTGCACGTCGATGATCAGCTTATCGCCTGCAACAGCTGACCTGCCCTCGATGAGTTCAAACAAGTACTCCACACCACTTTCCCCTGCTCCGATTCTGGCCCAGTCAATTACTTCCTTGGCTTCAACATCTACCGAGACCGTGCTCATCGTAAACTCTATATTTCGCAAGAACATTACCTCGAAAATCTCCTCGAACAACATGGCATGCATGCTAGTAATCCTGCCAAAACCCCTCTCCCTGTTACCTTCTGCCTCCTCCCAGCTACGGATGACGAATTTGAAACTGCTCGCCATCTACCTTTTCCCCAAGCAGTCGGTGCAATCCTCTATGCCTCCACAATCTCTTGGCCTGATCTTGCTCATCTGGCTAGTGTGCTTTCTCGTGCCCTGAGCAAGTGGAACAAGGAACATTGGCTGGCGGTCAAACACATTTTACACTATATCCGTGGTACTTCTGATCTTTGCCTCACTTTCAATGCCACCAGTGGCAAGCACCTCACGCTAAGGTATGCCGATGCAGACTGGGGGGGGGGGGGATATGGACACCAGGTGATCGACCACTGGATATGTGTTCAAGGTTTATGGGGGAGTTGTGGCATGGAGGAGCAAACGGCAGTCAACCATGGTGCTGTCAACGATGGAGGCTGAATACATGGCCACCACCGATGCAGCTTGACAAGCCCTTTGGCTGCAGCTACTCCTGGAAGACCTCCAAGTCAACACGCCGAATACCCCATTCCCGATCCTGAATGACAATGCAGGTGCAGTGGCTATTGCACACAACCCCAGTCACCACGAGAAAACTAAGCATTGGGGGATCAGGCTTGGATGGTTGCGAGAAAAACTGGCCGATGGCTCCATCCAGCTGTAAGTGCAGAGCCCTTACCACCATTCATTCTCACCATATGGAAGGATTTATTCCTATGCATTGGTCGATGTTGGTAGGTGAGATTTGATGCCGAAACGCGTTTTTCTGACTTCGCCGAAACGCGGCATCGAGCTCTGTCCGGCCTTATCCTATGCATGATATTTTATTCTCATGCATAGGACCGGCAATTGCTGCCGAAACGCAGCAGCAGACTTCGCCGGATCTCTGCCCCTTTTTTTCGATGGACTTCTGTTTGTTTCTGCATACATCCATACATATATATATATATAGATCTCATACATAGTTATAGTTTTCTCTTTCTCTAAGCGAAACTCATGCATATCAACCATTGCTAGTTTCGCATCCAGTAGACCACTATAACTATAAACAAACACCGAACGCTTCCTCGAACGCATCCGAACGCCCTCTAGACCTATACCACGAACGCCCATCCTTCTCGAACGCCAACCGAACGCAGTGAGGCACCCCCAGTGCCTACATTCCCATATTCCAGGGGCCACTAATGTCATCGCCGACGCTTTCTCCCGGCTCCGCAACTCCGACACCCACGTCAACGCCCTCACCATGATGGTTCTCTCACCAAACGCAACCTTCCTGGATGACGTGGCTGAAGGGTATGGGCAGGACCCGGTAATGAGTATTTGGAGGGAAGAAGACCACTGTCCTCCGGGTGTCTGCACTACTGAAGTCAAAGGAGCACGGGGGGTCAGGACGGTGTTGACATATGAGGACCGGCTCTGCATCCCCGAAGTACTAACCTTGCGAGAACAGTGCCTACAGGAATGCCACGATGTGATGGGCCATTTCAGGGTGGAGAAAACACTTGAACTACTGCGTTGTAAGTACTTCTGGGATGGTATGGCTAGTGACGTAAAGGACTTTGTCAGCACTTGCCCAGCCTGTCAGACATCCAAAGCTACCACCACAAAACCTCCCGGACTACTACACTCATTACCAGTTCCTCCCGCCAAATTCTCTGACATAGGCATAGATTTCGTGGGGCCACTACCGCCATCACACAGCTTCGACTATCTCATCGTCATTACCGATTGCCTCACTGGCTGGGTCGCTCTCATACCAACAGTCATGATGCTCACGTCCTCCGCTTTTGCTCAACTCTACTACGATGTAAGTGCAGAGCCCTTACCACCATTCATTCTCACCATATGGTAGGATTTATTCCTATGCATTGGTCGATGTTGGTAGGTGAGATTTGATGCCGAAACGCGTCTTTCGGACTTCGCCGAAACGCGGCATCGAGCTCTGTCCGGCCTTTTCCTATGCATGATATTTTATTCTCATGCATAGGATCGGCAATTGCTGCCGAAACGCGGCGGCGGACTTCGCCGGATTTCTGCCCCTTTTTTCGATGGACTTCTGTTTGTTTCTGCATACATCCATACATATATATATATATATAGATCTCATACATAGTTATAGTTTTCTCTTTCTCTAAGCGAAACTCATGCATATCAACCATTGCTAGTTTCGCATCCAGTAGACCACTATAACTATAAACAAACACCGAACGCTTCCTCGAATGCATCCGAACGCCCTCTAGACCTATACCACGAACGCCCATCCTTCTCGAACGCCAACCGAACGCAGTGAGGCACCCCCAGTGCCTACACTTTTTTCGAAACTAGCACCTACCCTTTTACACCATATCCACCATGCCCAAATCAGCTCAGGACTGTAAGTGCAGAGCCCTTACCACCATTCATTCTCACCATATGGTAGGATTTATTCCTATGCATTGGTCGATGTTGGTAGGTGAGATTTGATGCCGAAACGCGGCATCGAGCTCTGTCCGGCCTTTTCCTATGCATGATATTTTATTCTCATGCATAGGACCGGCAATTGCTGCCGAAACGCGGCGGCGGACTTCGCCGGATTTCTGCCCCTTTTTTCGATGGACTTCTGTTTGTTTCTGCATACATCCATACATATATATATATATATAGATCTCATACATAGTTATAGTTTTCTCTTTCTCTAAGCGAAACTCATGCATATCAACCATTGCTAGTTTCGCATCCAGTAGACCACTATAACTATAAACAAACACCGAACGCTTCCTCGAACGCATCCGAACGCCCTCTAGACCTATACCACGAACGCCCATCCTTCTCGAACGCCAACCGAACGCAGTGAGGCACCCCCAGTGCCTACACTTTTTTCGAAACTAGCACCTACCTTTTTTACACCATATCCACCATGCCCAAATCAGCTCAAGACTCTCCAACGGAGTTGCTCGCGCGTCTGGTCGACCGCGTCCAACAACAAGACGATACGCTGGCGCTCCTCACTGAGCTGCTGGCTAAACAAAACAAACTATCAGCTACCAAGGAACGCTATACACCCCGAGGTATACCATTGCCCAAGGCGTCAGACATCCCTCGTTTCGAGGGTCCCCTTGGCGATGCGGACCGCGCCCTTACCCATTTGCGTCGGCTTCAACAGGTTTTGCGAACGCACGGCCTTCTGACTCCCTCGGATGACGAGGAGGTGGAAGAGAGACGCCGTGTGACAGTGATTGAGCTGGCGAACAATTCGATCGAGTGCGCTGGTCTCGTTGGTTGGGTTGAGCAAGACGGTCGCCGTATGGAGGCCGATGGAATAACGACATGGGAGACGTGGTCAGCCGCCTTCAAGGCTAAGGCCATGCCGTCCAACTGGGAGTTCCGCGAAAGCCGTGCTCTTTTTCGCCTCTCCTTCCACGAGGTGTCGTCGGAGGGTTGGAAAAAATTCGACAACGCGGTGATTTTGCACCGTGCCCACCTCCATGGGAGCAAGCTATACCCGACCGACCAACAACTCACCAGTTTTTACCGTGCGGCCTGTCCCGAGCGCCTTTTCCTTCGCTTGGTTGACTTGCCCGAATTTCATGTCGACGATCTGGACGCACTGCGGGCCTTGATCAGCAACAACGTCGAACGAATTCAACACGAGGATGCCGCCTCTCGGATTAGGTCCCGTCCCACCAACCAGGTTTCTTCCGACAACGTCCAATTACCCCACTCCATGTCCTACTATCACGACCCTTCCCACGCTCTGCCATACTATCTCTCCCCGGCGGGCCGCCATATCCGTGAAGTCTTCCGCAAGGAGAACCGATGCTACGATTGTCGTAAAACGGGGCATCAGCATTCCAAGTGCCCTACCCGTACCCGCGCTCCGACTCCTAAGGTCAACCAACTCGAGACTGAACTGACGGCAGGCGACGCCACCTCGGCCTATCTGACGTTAGCCCAAACCGTTCCTCCAGCCGATGATGATACCTGTGACGCGACGTACGCTCTTTTCCATCCTTTGCTCTCCATATCCGTCCCAGTCTCCGCTGACAGCCGTTTATCAGCCCCCTCCCCTAAATTCTTACTCGACACGGGGGCGTCCACAACCTTTGTGAATCCGAGGTTGGCGGCGAGACTGGGCTGGGAAGTGAAGAAAGGGTTGGTACGGATGCGAGTGCGTCTAGCCGGAGGTTTGGCGGGTCCGTTGGTCACAGATATGGTCGTCGGGTCGTTTTCCCTAGGTGGTCGCATGTATCGAGTCGATGGTGTCCTGATGGATCTGCACGGTACCTACGATGGTATCTTAGGACTAAATTTCTTCGCGCGGCACGGATTACTCGCGGAATCAAATTCTTTCGTTCGGTTATTGGAGGCGGGCGGTGTGAACTTGTCTGTGTTAGGCTTGCAACAGTTAGGTGCGCCAGTTTCCCACGCCGCCGCAAATCCCGCCTCGACTACCGCCACAGTGTCATTCGCCGACACCCGCCCCAATCTTTCGCAGACCCGCGCGGCCGCCGAGTCCGACAGTCTGACGGATGTTCTACGCAAGCTTCAGACCGAATTCCACGATGTTTTCTGCGACGACCTAGGCGACGTGCGAAATTTCCCCACCATCTCCAAAACAAAGTCTGGCGTGCGCTTCGAAATTAACTTGAAACATGGTGCTACTCCCCACCGCTCGCCACCCTATCGAGTACCGGAAGCCCTGCTTCCACGTTTCCGAGAGATGTTATTAGAACATCTGAATGCAGGACGTCTTCGATACTCTAGTTCCCCTTGGGCCTCCCCGGCGTTCCTCGTGTCCAAAGGTAATGGCAAATTCCGAATGGTCTGTGATTTCCGCGCTCTGAACAACGTCACGGTCCCCGACATGTACCCTATGGGGAATGTCCAGGATATCCTCCACCGTGCCGCCAGGAAGGGCAAGATTTTCGCAAAACTTGACTGTAAGGATGCCTTTTTCCAAACGCTAATGAAGGAGGAGGACATCCCGAAAACCGCTATCACCACTCCTCTCGGTCTCCTAGAGTGGGTGGTAATGCCTCAAGGGATCCGGAACGCGCCGGCCGCTCAACAGCGTCGCATTAATGAGGCGTTACAAGGTTTAACTGGGGAATGTTGCGAGGCTTACGTGGACGATATCATCATCTGGGGGAAGGATGCGAAGGACCTGCATGATAATATTGTGAGTGTTCTTTCTGCTCTACGTCGAAGTGGTCTTCGCTGCTCGCGTGAGAAGTCAAAGCTGTTCCTCGACGAAGTAGCGTTCTTAGGCCACATCATCCGCCCCGGACAGATTCTGCCCGACCCCGCCAAAATAGCACGTGTCGAGCAGTTCCCCCTCCCGGTTGTAACAACCCAGGGGGGGATGTTCACTGAAAGAGTTCGGCTTGATTTGATTGAAAGAGAGACAGCTGGAACACGACTGTTGTCTAGTCGGTGGCAAGGAAAGAGGTAGTTGGATTGTCCGGGCGCAGAAGCGGTCTATGAGTTTGCATATGTTTGTTGATCACTGGGCAGAGTGTCAACGAAGCTATAATTAAAGCACTCAAAAGAACTACAGCAGGTCGCGGACAACCAAAGGAAAAGGGCTCTCTTTCTAAAGATAAAGAAGAAGTTACAAGCATACCTGGGCAGAGTGTCAACGAAGCTATAATTACTAAAGTCCGCCCAGTTAGCATAAAACCACATTCCAAGTAGGAAGTGGGACTCACAAGCACTCAAAAGAACTACAGCAGGTCGCGGACAACCAAAGGAAAAGGGCTCTCTTTCTAAAGATAAAGAAGAGAGGCTTTTCCTTGCTGCAAATTCCTTTGAGGCCTGTGAGGAGCGCGCAAAATAAACGGAATCAAAATAAGAGAAAAGCGGCAGCAAATCTATGTATGAAGTGAAACAGACCTTGGGATCATAATGACCGTGTTTGGCATGCATGCCTTACACCCTCCCCTTCCTGAAAAAGGCCATGGTCTTGGAAGAAAAGGCGAGAGCAAGAAAAACTAGGTAAAAAAATAAGTGGGGTCCATTGGTGAAACAACTAGGCTAAAGGGTAATAAGTGGGGTCCATGTTTGAAAGAAGAAAGAAAAAAGACATCAAAATTACTCCAACAACAACTCATCTGGGCCATCATACACCTCCCACGCAGCCTTGAAACCATCCCATAACTCGACTTCAACTCGGGGTAGCCACTTGCCAAGGGCTGGCTCACCAACTAACCGGACTCGGACCTCCTCAGTGTTCTTCCTGGTGCGGATGTCAAGGACCTCAAGGACCTGGGGGCGAGGTGGAGCTGGGACTTGGGGTTGGAGGGGAGGTGACGAGGAATGATAGCGTTCAGAGACCACGTAAGGCTTGAGGAGGGAGACATGGCGTCGAGCAGTGTCATTGACGCGAGCAGGGACATCGAGTTCATAGAGGGATTGATTTGGAAAAGCTTTGACAATAGTGTAAGGACCATCATAACGTGGGATGAACTTAGCAGAATTTTTGAAGCCTGATGAGGACTTGTATTCATGCCTGACATGACGGGTGTTCACCAGCACTTGGTCACCGACCTTGTAAATGGGATCAGGCCGGCGATGTTTGTTGGCTTGAACTGCTTGTCGATGTTTGGCCATGAGGAGATTGTCTCGTGCTTCCCCTTCGTCGAGCCGCATATGCCGAGCTGCTGCTTCCCATTCGTCTTCCGAAGGTACCATGAACTGCAAGGCTTCGGCAATTTTCGCTGGAGTGTCAGCCACCAAGGGAGGAACATGAGAGAGACGTGTAGGCACTGGGGGTGCCTCACTGCGTTCGGTTGGCGTTCGAGAAGGATGGGCGTTCGTGGTATAGGTCTAGAGGGCGTTCGGATGCGTTCGAGGAAGCGTTTGGTGTTTGTTTATAGTTATAGTGGTCTACTGGATGCGAAACTAGCAATGGTTGATATGCATGAGTTTCGCTTAGAGAAAGAGAAAACTATAACTATGTATGAGATCTATCTATATATATATGTATGGATGTATGCAGAAACAAACAGAAGTCCATCGAAAAAAGGGGCAGAGATCCGGCGAAGTCCGCCGCCGCGTTTCGGCAGCAATTGCCGGTCCTATGCATGAGAATAAAATATCATGCATAGGAAAAGGCCGGACAGAGCTCGATGCCGCGTTTCGGCGAAGTCCGAAAAACGCGTTTCGGCATCAAATCTCACCTACCAACATCGACCAATGCATAGGAATAAATCCTACCATATGGTGAGAATGAATGGTGGTAAGGGCTCTGCACTTACAAGACGCTTGCCAAAAACCAGCTCGGCAGGAGTGTGCTTGGTTGATGCACGGACATGGTTGTTGAGAGCAAAAGCAATGCGCTGCAAATGGTCAGCCCATGTACGCCCACGGATGTCAGTGAGGGTTCGAAGCGACTCGATAACTGATTTGTTGGACCGTTCAGAGATACCATCAGTCTGGGGGTTGTAACAACCCAGGGGGGGATGTTCACTGAAAGAGTTCGGCTTGATTTGATTGAAAGAGAGACGGCTGGAACACGACTGTTGTCTAGTCGGTGGCAAGGAAAGAGGTAGTTGGATTGTCCGGGCGCAGAAGCGGTCTATGAGTTTGCATATGTTTGTTGATCACTGGGCAGAGTGTCAACGAAGCTATAATTAAAGCACTCAAAAGAACTACAGCAGGTCGCGGACAACCAAAGAAAAAGGGCTCTCTTTCTAAAGATAAAGAAGAAGTTACAAGCATACCTGGGCAGAGTGTCAACGAAGCTATAATTACTAAAGTCCGCCCAGTTAGCATAAAACCACATTCCAAGTAGGAAGTGGGACTCACAAGCACTCAAAAGAACTACAGCAGGTCGCGGACAACCAAAGAAAAAGGGCTCTCTTTCTAAAGATAAAGAAGAGAGGCTTTTCCTTGCTGCAAATTCCTTTGAGGCCTGTGAGGAGCGCTCAAAATAAACGGAATCAAAATAAGAGAAAAGCGGCAGCAAATCTATGTATGAAGTGAAACAGACCTTGGGATCATAATGACCGTGTTTGGCATGCATGCCTTACAGGGGTGATATGATGTTGAAAGCATAGACTTGGTGTCGATATGCTTGGTGACATGACGCCAAACCCCAGACTGGAAGATGCTACCGCGGTCGGAGACGATGGAGCGAGGGCAGCCGAATTTGGAAAGCCAGTGGTCGTAAAAAAGTCGGGCAACCTCTCGCGCATTTGCTGTGATGGTGGTAGGAATGAGGACCACATAACCCGTGAGGCGGTCGGTGATGACAATGAGTTGGTCAAAACCTTGCGACGTGGGGAGAGGGCCCACGAAGTCAATGCCAATGTCGAGAAACTTCGCCTGTGGAACTGGTAGAGAGTGAAGGCGGCCTGCGGGCTTGACAGTAGTGCTCTTGGAAGTCTGACAGGGTGCACACGAGCTTACATAGTCCACAACATCCTGCCTCATGCCCTCCCAGTAATAGCTGCGGCGCACCATCTCCAATGTCTTCGCTACGCCGAAATGGCCCACATCATCATGACACTGGCGGATGAAACCTTCTCGGAGCTCACTGGTATCGGGCACACATAGCCTGCCTTCCCATCGCAACACCTGATGTACTCCTTGACCATTCTCAACATTCTCCAGCGTTACTCCAGGTGCCCTATCCTCCTCTTGCAACCATGCTCCCATGACCTGATCTTGAGCATAGCCTTGCGCGACCTTGGTGATGGTGGATGTGTCATGGCCGAGGAGACCGAGGACTGCTACACTGACTTCAGCTGTCTCCATACCATCCTGCTCATCGTCGACGCCGCCAAGCCGAGAGAGGGCATCTGCGATGAAGTTATTGACACCTGAGATGTGGTCAATACGCAAGTCGAACCGGGATAGGATGCCCAGCCAGCGCTTTTGGCGTTCGGATAGGTCGCGCTGTTGGAGGAACCATTTGAGAGTGAAGTGGTCGGTCTGAACTTGAATGGGGACATCCAGAAGGAGAGGCCGCCAGAGTTTGAGGGCACGGACGATGGCCAAGAGTTCTTTCTCATGTGTTGGATAGTTGCGTTCGGCGGCTGATAAACTGCGAGAGTCGTAAGCAACTGGAAATGCATGATCGGGGTCAGGGCCTTGACCAAGCCAGGCGCCAGTGCCGTGATTGCTTGCATCAGTGAAAAGGTAGATGGGGCACTCGCCGGTTAACGCAGCTGCATAGTTGTAAGGTCCGGACAATAGACCTTCACTGAACTGGTGGGGCTAGCTCGGAGGGACAGGGCTTGGAGAGAACTGGTGGGCTCTTAGGGCTGGCAGGGCTCGAGGCTTAACTTCGGACTGGAGAGGAGCAAACAAGATCCCAAATGCATATGCTGATTATGTCCTATCAGCGACTAGTAAAGGAGACAAGATGAAGAATTGATAGGAACAAGAGGAGAAGGCAAGGTACTTGTGACTGTAAAGTCGGAAGAAGGAAAGGTTGAACACAACAAGGATAAAGGGATAAAGGAATTTGTGCGAAACCCAAAGAGCCCGAAGCTTACCTGATTATGTCCTATCAGCGACTAGTAAAGGAGACAAGATGAAGAATTGATAGGAACACTGATCAGGATTAGCCAGGGGGTCTGAGGGGAGAAGGTAATTAGTAGAGAGCTCTGCTTACAGAGGAGAAGGCAAGGTACTTGTGACTGTAAAGTCGGAAGAAGGAAAGGTTGAACACAACAAGGATAAAGGAATAAAGGAATTTGTGTGTCAACCTTTCCATGCACTTTGCCTTCGCTCTCGAAACCAGTCGCGACCAAAGCCCGGTAAACACCGGGGCTTGTGGCATGAAAATCGGACAAGAAGCTCGGACTTAGGACGAGAAATGGAAGAGAAAACAAGAAGAGAAAAAGCGGAAGTAAAATGATGCACGTGACCTGGGAGGGAGAGTGCGGATGCAATTTGACGCGCGCGACTTGGAGGAAAGGAGCGGAAGTAAATTGAGACGCGGCTCGGAGAAACAGGGGAAAAATAAAGCACGTGACCTGAGAAAGGGAGCGCGGATGCAATTTGACGCGCGCAACTTGGAGGAAAAAAACGGAAGCAAATTGAAACGCGGCTCGAAATTAGAAGCTGGGGAAAGTGGTGACCGTGGGTCACTGGGTCGGAGGCTAGCCTCTTACACCCTCCCCCTCCTGGATGAGACGGAGTATGTGAGGGAGAAGAAGGAAATGAGACACACACACAAGGAGGGAGAAAGAAATGAGCTAGAAAACTGTAGAAGCTGGGCTTCAAGGAGGGGCCAGGCTGAGAGACAATCCATGAAACATGTTGACTGAGGGAAACCCCCACCACGAAAAAACTCCCTGGCCTTTTGGCTTCTTTTCAGATTCTTTGTCTGGGGATAAAAAAAATGGGGGGTGGGGGAACCTCTTGTCTGTCTTCAGGCCTGTGAGGAAGGGGGGGAGGAGACTGGAGGAGAAAAAACGGACGAGAAAAAAAATGAGAAAACACGGCACGAAGGAAAAAAAGGGGGGGAACGAAATTGAAAACCTGGACGGGTGGGCTTGGGGCTTGATGGGGGGGGGGGGGGGGTGGTTTGGCATCTGTGTGAAGGTGTCAGCCTGGTCTGAGGGGTAGATGAGGAAAAAAAAGGTGTTAGGGAGGGTGTATACGGCTCACGACGGAGTGTGGCCATGTCGGGGCCGTTAACCCTGGGTGAACATCTGGGAAACATCAGTAGTAACGTCCAGTACGTCGAGATGTAGCTCATCTTCGCCAATAAAGTCTTCCCAAGCCTCCTGCCAACCTGCATAGTCCTGCGCCGTATCGCGACTGAGCCACCGAGCCTTGGGGCCTTCGCCGGCGAGGCGGGCGCGCACTTGATAGACCTTTGGATGATTTCCCTTGGGGGTGAGGGTGCGGTCTTCAAGGATTTGGAGGATGCGTGGCGAGGAAACAGCCGGGCGGTCGAGTAGGCGAGGAACCGCGTGCTGGTGATACTGTTCGGACTCCCGGTATGGCTTGAGGCGCGAAACATGGCGGCGAGGCGTCGACTGTGTTGAGGTGACGGGAACATCCAATTCATAGAGTGATTGCTCGGGAAAGGCCTTGAGGATGGTGAAGGGGCCTTCCCAACGGGGCATGAACTTCGCAGAACGGTTAGTGGCTGTCTTATATTCGTGACGGAACTCAGCTGTGTTCAAGTAGACTTTGTCTCCCGGGCGGTAGACCGGGTCCGGCCGACGATGCTTGTTGGCTTGAACACTTTGCCGATGCTTAGCGAGAAGCAGTTCGTCACGAGCGATGCCCTCTTCGAGGGCCATGCGTTGGGCAGCGAGATCCCATTCGGAGGCTGTAGGTTGGGCGAGGGACTGGTCCGTAGCTGATGTTGAGGGGAGAAACGGCGGAGTGAGTGACAGGCGTTTCCCGAAAACGAGCTCGGCGGGGGTGTGGTGGGTTGAGCGTCGGATGGTGTTGTTCATTGCGAAGGCGACCCGCTGTAGGTTGGCTGCCCAATTTCGGCCTTGGTCGTCAGTCCAGGTTCGCAGGATCTGGATGACTGTCTTGTTTGATCGTTCTGATATACCATCGGTCTGGGGGTGGTATGCTGTGGACATTTTTAGCTTAGTGCCCAGGAGTGAATTCAACCGACGCCATGACGCAGCAGTGAATAACTTATCGCGGTCTGAGACGATCGATTGTGGTACCCCATATTTAGAAACCCAGTGGTCGTAGTAGAGTTGAGCGAAAGCGGAGGACGTGAGCGTCGTGACTGTTGGTATGAGAGCGACCCAGCCGGTGAGGCGATCGGTAATGACGATGAGATAGTCGAAGCTGTGTGATTGCGGTAGTGGCCCCACGAAGTCTATGCCTATGTCGGAGAATTTGGCGGGGGGAACTGGTAATGAGTGTAGTAGTCCGGGAGGCTTAGTGGTGGTAGCTTTGGATGTCTGACAGGCTGGGCAAGAGCTGACAAAGTCCTTTACGTCACTAGCCATACCATCCCAGAAGTACTTACAACGCAGTAGTTCAAGTGTTTTCTCCACCCCGAAATGGCCCATCGCATCGTGGCATTCCTGTAGGCACTGTTCTCGTAAGGTCAGTACTTCGGGGATGCAGAGCCGGTCCTCGTATGTCAGCACCGTCCTGACCCCCCGTGCTCCGTTGACTTCGGCTGTGTGGACACCCGGAGGGCAGCGGTCTACTTCCCTCCAAATGCTCATGACTGGGTCCTGCCCATACCCCTCAGCCACTGCATCCAGGAAAGCTGCGTTTGGTGAGAGAACCATCATGGTGAGGGCGTTGACGTGGGCGTCGGAGTTGCGGAGCCGGGAGAAAGCGTCGGCGATGACATTAGTGGCCCCTGGAATATGGGAAATCTGGAGGTCGTAATCGGCGAGTACTAGTAGCCATCGCTTCTGACGTTCGGACAGATTTGGTTGTTGAAAGAACCACTTGAGAGTCGCATGGTCCGTCATGACGTGCACTGGGACGCCGAGAAGTAGAGGCCGCCACTCTTTGAGGGCGTGGATGATGGCGCATAACTCTTTTTCGTGTACCGGATAATTTCGTTCGGCGGCGGTGAGAGAGCGGGAATCGTAGGCGATAGGTTGAGCGTTGTCGGGGGATAGACCCGTGCCCAACCAGGCGCCGAGGCCGGTGTTGCTTGCGTCGGTGAAAAGGTAGAGATTGGTTTTACCTGCGAGGATAGCTTCATGGGAAAGGGGGGACAGACCTGTGATACGTGCCACCATTTCCTTCAGCGCCTCAAACGCGTCTTGCGCCGACGTTGTCCACTTCCATACCCAACTCAGTGATTCTAATCGCTCAGCTGGGAGGCCCTTAGCCAGTTGACGTTTACGGGATTCATACGCTTTCTCTGCTGTCTTGTTCGGAGGGAGAAGAGCCGTGAGAACGGACGTCTTGGTGGCGATGTGTGGGATGAATTTGCGTAAATATTGGAGAAGGCCAAGAAAAGATCGGAGGTCTTTCACACAACCAGGAGATGGCCATGCGCGTAGTGCTTCGACTTTCTTCGGATCTGGCCCAATGTGATTGGGGGAGATTACGTGGCCCAGGAAGGAGACTGAGTCGACGAAAAATTTCGACTTGCTAGGCGAGCAAACAAACCCGCTGTTATGTAAAGCCGTGAGAACCGCGCGAATATTTTTCGCTAAGTCAGAGTCGGTCGCGCCCCAAATGATGATATCATCGACATAAGCTTCACAACAAACGCTGATGAGGTTACGTAAAGCCTCGTTGAGGCGGCGTTGTTGTGTTGCCGGCGAGTTGCACGCGCCTTGCGGCATCACAACCCATTCGTATAAACCCCAGGGAGTGCTAATTGCCGTTTTCTCGATATCGGGCTCGTGCATGAGCGTCTGAAAAAATGCATCGGTAAGGTCGAGTTTGGCGAAAACCTTGCCACGGGCGGCGCGTTGGAGAATGTCGTCAATGTTGGGAACCGGGGTGCGATCTTTAACCGTGACACTGTTGAGGCCGCGAAAATCGCAGAGGAACCGGAATTTGCCATTTTCTTTCTTAATGAGGAAAGCAGGGGCGGCCCAAGGGGAACTGGATGGACGGAGGCGGCCTGCGGTACGGTGTTTCTCGATTTCTTGTCGAAGGGTGTCGCGCCACGCTAACGGTACTCGAAATCCAGCTCGAGCGACAGGCATCGCATCAGGAAGAATGTTTATTCGGTGGCGGACTTGGGAGGTGGACGAACAAATGGGCGGGTAGTGGGAGACATCAGAGATATTGGCTGGAAGGATGTCGGCAAATTCACGGAGGATGGCGTCGGAGTGGGAGTGGCGTTCAGTGCTTACGGTCGGGGATTCGACTGGTGTGATGGAGTTGAGTTGTAGTTGCACAAGCGATGTATAGGATGACCCCCCTGCATTGAGGAGGTGATTTAAACGCTCCGCCCCATCAAATAGGCGGTGTTGACGACAGAACTGTAATCCGAGGATAAGGCGGTATCGTGGGCCAAGGGCCATGGCGTAGAATGGGGTAGCGTTGTAGGTAGTGTCACCAATGATTACATCCACTACATACTCCTGGTCTACGACTGGACCCGCCCGATTGTCTGCCATTTTGGTCCCCACCGGTATAATCGGCCGTCCTTGCCATCCCTGTTGCTCTGCGTACGCCCGGTCGACGACGTTGATGCCAGCGCCACAATCAACGAGTGCTGGGACAGGGTCTCCGTCAGCCTTGAAACGGCAATTGACCATGATGAGAGGTACTGACCCAGCGAGCGCAGACGAGGCATCCTGTACTAGAGTGTCTGTGACAGGGTCGACAGCGAAAACGCCGTGGTGGTCGGACTCGTCGTCGTCGGCAAGGGAGACGAGGTTAGCGACCGGCACGGACGCGGAGGCATTGGGCGGGGTGGAGGGGGGGCGGGTTGGGCAGATAAGGCGGTGATGGCCGACAACGCGGCATGAGAAACACGCGTTGATGCTTTGAAGATAGGCGCGGGCGGATCGGCCGGCGTCACCGAGGGGGAGCCGTTTGGCGGGGTCGAGCCAGTCGAGCTGTTGCGTAGTGTGGCCCTTCGTGGTGGTGGAGGGGGCGGGGGCGAGTTTGGCAATGAGTGGAGGCGCGGGGACGGGAGCGATGACGTTGGCGACGGTTGGTGGGTAGCGGGGGCGTGTCGGCACCTGAAGGAAACGCGCCTCAAGCATGGCGTCATCGATGACGTCCATCATGATCTCATATAGGTCGGCCGACGTTGCGGAGAGCACCGTTTTGCCACGTGCGCGGAGAGCAGCTTTGGTGCGGTGAGTAACCAAGGCATCGACACCGTCCAATAGTCGGCGGTTGACGTCCACGTCGCTGAGGGGGTCCTCGAAGTCATGAAGAATGCCTTGGTAACTGATAACAAGGTGAAAGAATGCATCGAACGCGGCGGGTGTGGTGTCCAAGCAGCGGAGCTGCATGAATCGGTGGCGGAGTTTGGACTCCCAGCCGCGGGCGAGAATGTGAGACTTAAGGGAGACTTGCCATGCATCCCAAGTTTCGGCGTGTTTGCCATGGAGCTCGAGCCACGTGGTGAACCGGCCGCCCGATTGGGAGATCGAGGTATTTGCCACCGAAATCTTCCACGCGTGCTCAGCCGGGCCGGGGCTCCAGTGTAGGAGGGCGTCACGGAAATAGGTCTCCAAAGCGAGGAGGTGTCGCTGGAGTGCAAACGGGTCGGCGGAGGAGTGGGTCCCAAGTCGCGGCGGGGAGATCTTGTCCGGGCGGGACCCGCGTGTGGAGGGGGGGACGTGACGGTCGTTGCTGGTGGTGGCTTGATCGGCTAGCGCTTGGGTTGAACGGAGGAGTCCGGCAACAATAGATTTAAGCTCGTCGATCTCAGGAACGGCCGGGCCGGAAAAGGCAGTGGTGAGGCCCGGGGTCTTTCGGTAGGTTACACCCGTGGTGTCGTGTACAGGGGTGGTGTAGGTTACCAGCTTTTCGTCGGTTGTGTCAGGCACCGAAGGCACCGCGTTAGAAGTTGTGGGCGAAGCCAACTTGTCTCCGGAGCCCGCGGACGATAGGTGGTCTTCCGTGAAAGTGCCGAAGATGGGAACGCCAGTGGGGTGATGCCCGATGATGGGACGGGAAGTCACCTCGTCGTACGCAATGATGGGTTGGCCCTGAGAGTCGAACGCCATGATGTATGTTGGTGTGGTGGGGTGTGGTATGAATTGATTTGGGTAATGAGTTTGAAAAAAAGTGTAAGGTCCGGACAATAGACCTTCACTGAACTGGTGGGGCTAGCTCGGAGGGACAGGGCTTGGAGAGAACTGGTGGGCTCTTAGGGCTGGCAGGGCTCGAGGCTTAACTTCGGACTGGAGAGGAGCAAACAAGATCCCAAATGCATATGCTGATTATGTCCTATCAGCGACTAGTAAAGGAGACAAGATGAAGAATTGATAGGAACAAGAGGAGAAGGCAAGGTACTTGTGACTGTAAAGTCGGAAGAAGGAAAGGTTGAACACAACAAGGATAAAGGGATAAAGGAATTTGTGCGAAACCCAAAGAGCCCGAAGCTTACCTGATTATGTCCTATCAGCGACTAGTAAAGGAGACAAGATGAAGAATTGATAGGAACACTGATCAGGATTAGCCAGGGGGTCTGAGGGGAGAAGGTAATTAGTAGAGAGCTCTGCTTACAGAGGAGAAGGCAAGGTACTTGTGACTGTAAAGTCGGAAGAAGGAAAGGTTGAACACAACAAGGATAAAGGAATAAAGGAATTTGTGTGTCAACCTTTCCATGCACTTTGCCTTCGCTCTCGAAACCAGTCGCGACCAAAGCCCGGTAAACACCGGGGCTTGTGGCATGAAAATCGGACAAGAAGCTCGGACTTAGGACGAGAAATGGAAGAGAAAACAAGAAGAGAAAAAGCGGAAGTAAAATGATGCACGTGACCTGGGAGGGAGAGTGCGGATGCAATTTGACGCGCGCGACTTGGAGGAAAGGAGCGGAAGTAAATTGAGACGCGGCTCGGAGAAACAGGGGAAAAATAAAGCACGTGACCTGAGAAAGGGAGCGCGGATGCAATTTGACGCGCGCAACTTGGAGGAAAAAAACGGAAGCAAATTGAAACGCGGCTCGAAATTAGAAGCTGGGGAAAGTGGTGACCGTGGGTCACTGGGTCGGAGGCTAGCCTCTTACAATAGTCCAATGGCCGGAGGCCAGAAATCTCCGCCACTTTCGCCTTCAGAATCTCAAACGCGGCGGTCGCTTCACTAGACCATGCCCAGACCCATGACAGGACATCCTTGGGGGACTGGCCCTTCCGGAGTGCACGCTGTTGCTTCTCCCAGGCTTTCTCGGCGGCTGGAGTCGGCGGGAGGAGGGCGGTGAGGGTTCGTGTGTGGGTAGCTAGGCTCGGTATGAATTTTCTGAGGTATTGAAGGAGGCCTAGAAAGGATCGCAGCTCTTTGACGGACTGAGGGAGCGGCCAGGAGGCGATGGTGCGGAGTTTGGCGGGGTCTGGGCCGATGTGGTTGGCGGATATCACGTGACCAAGAAATTTGACTTTGTGGCGAAAAAATTCAGACTTGGTGGGAGAGCACACAAGCCCCGATTTTCGTAAGGCAGCCAGCACTGCTCGCAACCGTTTGTCAAGATCCTCGGCATCAGCAGCCCAGACAATGATATCATCAACATAAGCCTCACAAGAATCCCCCAGCAACCCACGGAGGGCCTCATTTAGTCGGCGTTGTTGAGTAGCAGGTGAGTTGCAAGCACCTTGTGGCATAACTACCCATTCAAATAGGCCGAGTTCGGTAGTAATGGCTGTTTTTTCGATGTCTGGTTCATGCATAAGTGTTTGGAAGAAGGCATCAGACAGGTCAATTTTGGCAAAGATTTTACCACAAGCAGCTCGATGGAGGATGTCGTCGACATTGGGAACTGGCGTGGAGTCTGGAGTAGTGACTTTGTTAAGGCCCCGATAATCACAGATAAACCGAAATTTTCCATTCTCCTTCTTAACCAAGAACGCCGGTGCTGCCCACGGCGAACTGGAGGGTCGCAATCGGCCAGCCTCCCGATGTTTCTGGATCTCTTCAATTAACTGCTGTCGCCACATGTGAGGGGATCGATAACTCGCGGATTTGAAGGGTATCGCACCGGGGGTGAGGTTGATATGGTGGCGGACCTTTGAGTTGGCATCACAGATCGGTGGGTAATTTGCAACTTCACCAATATTGTCTGGGAAAATGTCGTGATACTCATGCAGGATTGCTAGGCGGAGGTCCTCATACCCATCAGCGGTCGTCACTGAAGCAACCACGGGGCCAAGGAGGTCAGGAGCGAGATTGCCTAGCCGAGAAGCACCGCTGAGGAGCCCATGAGAGCGGATGAAATCCAGGCCTAGGATGACTTTATAGCGGGCATGTAGGGGCATGACATAACCATGTAGTGCGAAGACTTGATTCTGGATGCATACCTCTACTCCTACACGACGTTGTAAAGCTGGACCCTGTGCTCCTCCTGCTAACGATACCACCCGCCGTTGCTCTGATGGATAAGTTTGGAGTTGGTGGGTGGTGATGAGGGACGGATCAACTAGAGTGACTGTTGCTCCTGTGTCGAAGAGGGCGAGGAAGGGTGACCCATTAGTGCCTATGCGACATTCGAGAAGGATGGGTGGGACTGACAGCTCCGGCGCAAGGTGTGTGGCTAATACCTCGGCAAACGTCTCCCCCTCCTCCTGCTCAAATTCCGCTTCCTCATGGTCGAAGGTGCTTACAGCAGCGATTGCCGTGGGTTCCTTGCGCTTTGGGCAGTCGGGAGACTTGTGACCGGGTTGGCGGCAGAGGAAGCATCGCTGTTCACTGGCAAGGTGAGCTCGAGCGCGGCGACCAGCACCACCCTTGGGGAGCGGAAGTCGTGGGTTGAGCCATTGAGCAATGTCGATGGGCGAAGACACTTCGGGCGAGACAGCAGCGATCGGCGTGCGGGTGGGCGCGATGGGGGCGAAAGCGGACTGGTAGCGAAGGAGTCTGGTGTAAGGCATGCATGCCAAACACGGTCATTATGATCCCAAGGTCTGTTTCACTTCATACATAGATTTGCTGCCGCTTTTCTCTTATTTTGATTCCGTTTATTTTGCGCGCTCCTCACAGGCCTCAAAGGAATTTGCAGCAAGGAAAAGCCTCTCTTCTTTATCTTTAGAAAGAGAGCCCTTTTCCTTTGGTTGTCCGCGACCTGCTGTAGTTCTTTTGAGTGCTTGTGAGTCCCACTTCCTACTTGGATTGTGGTTTTATGCTAACTGGGCGGACTTTAGTAATTATAGCTTCGTTGACACTCTGCCCAGGTATGCTTGTAACTTCTTCTTTATCTTTAGAAAGAGAGCCCTTTTCCTTTGGTTGTCCGCGACCTGCTGTAGTTCTTTTGAGTGCTTTAATTATAGCTTCGTTGACACTCTGCCCAGTGATCAACAAACATATGCAAACTCATAGACCGCTTCTGCGCCCGGACAATCCAACTACCTCTTTCCTTGCCACCGACTAGACAACAGTCGTGTTCCAGCCGTCTCTCTTTCAATCAAATCAAGCCGAACTCTTTCAGTGAACATCCCCCCCTGGGTTGTTACAACCGGGAGGGGGAACTGCTCAACACGTGCTATTTTGGCGGGGTCGGGCAGAATCTGTCCGGGGCGGATGATGTGGCCTAAGAACGCTACTTCGTCGAGGAACAGCTTTGACTTCTCACGCGAGCAGCGAAGACCACTTCGACGTAGAGCAGAAAGAACACTCACAATATTATCATGCAGGTCCTTCGCATCCTTCCCCCAGATGATGATATCGTCCACGTAAGCCTCGCAACATTCCCCAGTTAAACCTTGTAACGCCTCATTAATGCGACGCTGTTGAGCGGCCGGCGCATTCCGGATCCCTTGAGGCATTACCACCCACTCTAGGAGACCGAGAGGAGTGGTGATAGCGGTTTTCGGGATGTCCTCCTCCTTCATTAGCGTTTGGAAAAAGGCATCCTTACAGTCAAGTTTTGCGAAAATCTTGCCCTTCCTGGCGGCACGGTGGAGGATATCCTGGACATTCCCCATAGGGTACATGTCGGGGACCGTGACGTTGTTCAGAGCGCGGAAATCACAGACCATTCGGAATTTGCCATTACCTTTGGACACGAGGAACGCCGGGGAGGCCCAAGGGGAACTAGAGTATCGAAGACGTCCTGCATTCAGATGTTCTAATAACATCTCTCGGAAACGTGGAAGCAGGGCTTCCGGTACTCGATAGGGTGGCGAGCGGTGGGGAGTAGCACCATGTTTCAAGTTAATTTCGAAGCGCACGCCAGACTTTGTTTTGGAGATGGTGGGGAAATTTCGCACGTCGCCTAGGTCGTCGCAGAAAACATCGTGGAATTCGGTCTGAAGCTTGCGTAGAACATCCGTCAGACTGTCGGACTCGGCGGCCGCGCGGGTCTGCGAAAGATTGGGGCGGGTGTCGGCGAATGACACTGTGGCGGTAGTCGAGGCGGGATTTGCGGCGGCGTGGGAAACTGGCGCACCTAACTGTTGCAAGCCTAACACAGACAAGTTCACACCGCCCGCCTCCAATAACCGAACGAAAGAATTTGATTCCGCGAGTAATCCGTGCCGCGCGAAGAAATTTAGTCCTAAGATACCATCGTAGGTACCGTGCAGATCCATCAGGACACCATCGACTCGATACATGCGACCACCTAGGGAAAACGACCCGACGACCATATCTGTGACCAACGGACCCGCCAAACCTCCGGCTAGACGCACTCGCATCCGTACCAACCCTTTCCTCACTTCCCAGCCCAGTCTCGCCGCCAACCTCGGATCCACAAAAGTTGTGGACGCCCCCGTGTCGAGTAAGAATTTAGGGGAGGGGGCTGATAAACGGCTGTCAGCAGAGACTGGGACGGATATGGAGAGCAAAGGATGGAAAAGAGCGTACATCGCGTCACAGGTATCATCATCGGCTGGAGGAACGGTTTGGGCTAACGTCAGATAGGCCGAGGTGGCATCGCCTGCCGTCAGTTCGGTCTCGAGTTGGTTGACCTTAGGAGTCGGAGCGCGTGTACGGGTAGGGCACTTGGAATGCTGATGCCCCGTTTTACGACAATCGTAGCATCGGTTCTCCTTGCGGAAGACTTCACGGATATGGCGGCCCGCCGGGGAGAGATAGTATGGCAGAGCGTGGGAAGGGTCGTGATAGTAGGACATGGAGTGGGGTAATTGGACGTTGTCGGAAGAAACCTGGTTGGTGGGACGGGACCTAATCCGAGAGGCGGCATCCTCGTGTTGAATTCGTTCGACGTGGTTGCTGATCAAGGCCCGCAGTGCGTCCAGATCGTCGACGTGAAATTCGGGCAAGTCAACCAAGCGAAGGAAAAGGCGCTCGGGACAGGCCGCACGGTAAAAACTGGTGAGTTGTTGGTCGGTCGGGTATAGCTTGCTCCCAAGGAGGTGGGCACGGTGCAAAATCACTGCATTGTCGAATTTTTTCCAACCCTCCGACGACACCTCGTGGAAGGAGAGGCGAAAAAGAGCACGGCTTTCGCGGAACTCCCAGTTGGACGGCATGGCCTTAGCCTTGAAGGCAGCTGACCACGTCTCCCATGTCGTTATTCCATCGGCCTCCATACGGCGACCGTCTTGCTCAACCCAACCAACGAGACCAGCGCACTCAATCGAATTGTTCGCCAGCTCAATCACTGTCACACGGCGTCTCTCTTCCACCTCCTCGTCATCCGAGGGAGTCAGAAGGCCGTGTGTTCGCAAAACCTGTTGAAGCCGACGCAAATGGGTAAGGGCGCGGTCCGCATCGCCAAGGGGACCCTCGAAACGAGGGATGTCTGACGCCTTGGGCAATGGTATACCTCGGGGTGTATAACGTTCCTTGGTAGCTGATAGTTTGTTTTGTTTAGCCAGCAGCTCAGTGAGGAGCGCCAGCGTATCGTCTTGTTGTTGGACGCGGTCGACCAGACGCGCGAGTAACTCCGTTGGAGAGTCCTGAGCTGATTTGGGCATGGTGGATATGGTGTAAAAGGGTAGGTGCTAGTTTCGAAAAAAGTGTAGGCACTGGGGGTGCCTCACTGCGTTCGGTTGGCATTCGAGAAGGATGGGCGTTCGTGGTATAGGTCTAGAGGGCGTTCGGATGCGTTCGAGGAAGCGTTCGGTGTTTGTTTATAGTTATAGTGGTCTACTGGATGCGAAACTAGCAATGGTTGATATGCATGAGTTTCGCTTAGAGAAAGAGAAAACTATAACTATGTATGAGATCTATATATATATATATATGTATGGATGTATGCAGAAACAAACAGAAGTCCATCGAAAAAAGGGGCAGAAATCCGGCGAAGTCCGCCGCCGCGTTTCGGCAGCAATTGCCGGTCCTATGCATGAGAATAAAATATCATGCATAGGAAAAGGCCGGACAGAGCTCGATGCCGCGTTTCGGCGAAGTCCGAAAAACGCGTTTCGGCATCAAATCTCACCTACCAACATCGACCAATGCATAGGAATAAATCCTACCATATGGTGAGAATGAATGGTGGTAAGGGCTCTGCACTTACACCACGTCTCCCATGTCGTTATTCCATCGGCCTCCATACGGCGACCGTCTTGCTCAACCCAACCAACGAGACCAGCGCACTCAATCGAATTGTTCGCCAGCTCAATTACTGTCACACGGCGTCTCTCTTCCACCTCCTCGTCATCTGAGGGAGTCAGAAGGCCGTGCGATCGCAAAACCTGTTGAAGCCGACGCAAATGGGTAAGGGCGCGGTCTGCATCGCCAAGGGGACCCTCGAAGCGAGGGATGTCTGACGCCTTGGGCAATGGTATACCTCGGGGTGTATAACGTTCCTTGGTAGCTGATAGTTTGTTTTGTTTAGCCAGCAGCTCAGTGAGGAGCGCCAGCGTATCGTCTTGTTGTTGGACGCGATCGACCAGACGCGCGAGCAACTCCGTTGGAGAGTCTTGAGCTGATTTGGGCATGGTGGATATGGTGTAAAAAAGGTAGGTGCTAGTTTCGAAAAAAGTGTAGGCACTGGGGGTGCCTCACTGCGTTCGGTTGGCGTTCGAGAAGGATGGGCGTTCGTGGTATAGGTCTAGAGGGCGTTCGGATGCGTTCGAGGAAACGTTCGGTGTTTGTTTATAGTTATAGTGGTCTACTGGATGCGAAACTAGCAATGGTTGATATGCATGAGTTTCGCTTAGAGAAAGAGAAAACTATAACTATGTATGAGATCTATATATATATATATATGTATGGATGTATGCAGAAACAAACAGAAGTCCATCGAAAAAAGGGGCAGAAATCCGGCGAAGTCCGCCGCCGCGTTTCGGCAGCAATTGCCGGTCCTATGCATGAGAATAAAATATCATGCATAGGAAAAGGCCGGACAGAGCTCGATGCCGCGTTTCGGCGAAGTCCGAAAGACGCGTTTCGGCATCAAATCTCACCTACCAACATCGACCAATGCATAGGAATAAATCCTACCATATGGTGAGAATGAATGGTGGTAAGGGCTCTGCACTTACACATAGACTTCGTGGGGCCACTACCGCAATCACACAGCTTCGACTATCTCATCGTCATTACCGATCGCCTCACCAGCTGGGTCGCTCTCATACCAACAGTCACGACGCTCACGTCCTCCGCTTTTGCTCAACTCTACTACGACCAATGGGTCTCTAAATATGAGGTACCACAATCGATCGTCTCAGACCGCGATAAGTTATTCACTGCTGCGTCATGGCGTCGGTTGAATTCCCTCCTGGGCACTAAGCTAAAGATGTCCACAGCATACCACCCCCAGACCGATGGTATATCAGAACGATCAAACAAGACAGTCATCCAGATCCTGCGAACCTGGACTGACGACCAAGGCCGAAATTGGGCAGCCAACCTACAGCGGGTCGCCTTCGCAATGAACAACACCATCCGACGCTCAACCCACCACACCCCCGCCGAGCTCGTTTTCGGGAAACGCCTGTCACTCACTCCGCCGCTCCTCCCCTCAACATCAGCTATGGACCCATCCCTCGCTCAACCTACGGCTTCCGAATGGGATCTCGCTGCCCAACGCATGGCCCTCGAAGAGGGCATCGCTCGTGACGAACTGCTTCTCGCTAAGCATCGGCAAAGTGTTCAAGCCAACAAACATCATCGGCCGGACCCTGTTTACCACCCGGGAGACAAAGTCTACTTGAACACAGCTGAGTTCCGTCACGAATATAAGACCGCCACTAACCGTTCTGCGAAGTTCATGCCCCGCTGGGAAGGCCCCTTCACCATCCTCCAGGCCTTTCCCGAGCAATCACTCTATGAATTGGATGTCCCCGTCACCTCAACACAGTCGACGCCTCGCCGCCATGTTTCGCGCCTCAAGCCATACCGGGAGTCCGAACAGTATCACCAGCACGCGGTTCCTCGCCTACTCGACCGCCCGGCTGTTTCCTCGCCACGCATCCTCCAAATCCTTGAAGACCGCACCCTCACCCCCAAGGGAAATCATCCAAAGGTCTATCAAGTGCGCGTGTAGGCACTGTGGGTGCCTCACTGCGTTCGGACAGGGTTCGTTGAGCGTTCGAAGGGGAAATGAGGTTCGAGAAAGCGTTCGAGGAGAGCGTTCATAGAGGTGTAAGATAGTTATAGTTGTCTGAATGGACGCAAACTAGCACGGGAATATGCATTAAGTTTGCTAGGTAAAAGGAGAACTATAACTATGTACCAATATATATATATATATATGAATGTATGAGGAAACAAACAGAAGTCCATCGAAAAAAGGGGCAGAGATCCGGCGAAGTCCGCTGCCACGTTTCGGAAGCAATTTGCTGGTCCTATGCATGAGAATAAATATCATGCATAGGATAAGGCCGGACAGAGCTCGATGCCGCGTTTCGGCGAAGTCCGAAAAACGCGTTTCGGCATCAAATCTCACCTACCACATCGACCAATGCATAGGGATAAATCCTATCATATGGTGAGAACGAGTGGTGGTAAGGGCTCTGCACTTACACTCTCCCCCGCCCAGATGAGAGCCAGGGGAAGACTCGACCGGATCAAAGAGATAAAGAAAGAATTAAGAGATAAGGCAAAGGAACGTAAAATTGAAAAGAAGAGAATAGGGGCAAAATGTAGACACTGGGTGTCTCACTGAGTGTCGTAGTAGTATAGTGTGTAGTTGACTAGCAAAACATGCACTGGTTGTAATACATGTGGATTGAGTATTGAAGAACTACAACAATATGCGACTACTATTTTACTAAGTACCAACTGTGTGTCAGAAAGTAAAGTTACACACATCAAATGCCACGTCATTACTAAGTATTTCAAATGTAACATTATGCACATGGACTGTTACATAATCTGGATGAATACATACACAACAAATATAGCTGAATACTCATACAGCTTATGCATGGGAATGCATGCATGTAAATGCACTGCATAAATTCCTGCATGTAAATGCAATGCATAAATTCCTGCATATGCAATATGCATAGGGAATAAATGAGTATAGTGCTCTGCACTTACACTCTCCCCCATCTGTCAAAGAGCCTATGCCTGGAAGCAAGAACAGCAGTTACCAGGAGGCAGGGACAGGAAAAAGAAATAGAAGTAATAAGAGAAGGACAAAGAGGCAAAAAAGAAAGGAGAAAAAAACAGCTATAAGCATGGGGGTCATGGGCTGACTCTGTAAATTCTTGTCACCAGATCCAGGATGGATAAGATGGGGAAGGAGAACGCAGCAGGTAACCACTCCTGAGCGTAGCCTTTTAAGATTTAGTCTTGTTGAGCACAAGCCAGGGGAAAAACAAACCATAAAGGCCAAAAAAATAACCCAACAGAGCAGCCCAAGCCAAGCCATGACACTATGGAAGAAAAGAAAAGAGGAGAGGAAACCAGAAAATAAGCAAAAAGGAAGAGAAGAAATGAGCCAGAAAAGAAGAAGAGAGAAGAAGATAAAAAGAAAAAATGAAGAGAGAAAAGAAAATGGAAAGGAAGAAGGAACAGGCGGACGAGAAAGAGAAAATAAGGAGAGGAATAGAGAAGAAGAGGAAGGAATGATCAAATGGCAAGATCATCAGGACCCAAGTACTCCTCATACAGGGACTGGAAACCAGCCAGAGGGCGGAGGTCATCCAGATAGCGCCATTGGCCAGTGGGACCATTGCCAGAGAATACCACACGAAGCTGACGGCGACCACGGAACTCACGATCATCCAGAATCTGTAATAACCTTGGGGAGGAACTAGAGGAAGGGCTTGATGGCGCTGAAGAAGTCAGAGGTGAGGTCTGATGAAAGCGAGAAGATGAGAGGTAGGGCTTGAGAAGGTTGGCATGGAACTTGGTGTAACTGCCAGAGGGAGAGTCTGGAAGATCCAAGGTATACACTGAGCGGTTGGAGTGAGCAGCCAGTACCTTGTAAGAACCTTGGAAACGTGGGAAGAACTTAGCAGCACGGAAATCCCCATCACCAGACTTGAACTCTTTGAGTCTATTGCGAGTATCCAACCAGACCCAATCTCCAACATTGTAAATGATCTCCGACCGACGGTGGCGGTTAGCTTGGGTAGCCATGCGATGCTTAGCCAAGACCAGGTTGTCCTGAGCGTCGGCCAGGAAGAGATCTTGTTGAGCAGCAGCGGCGGTCCAGTCAGCACGAGTAGGGACGGACTCGCGAGTGAAGGGTGGCGGGCGGGCGATGCCAGGAAGCGTGCGGAGGCGGCGGCCAAAGACAAGCTGAATGGGAGAGTACCCTGTAGAACGACGGACAGTATTGTTCATAGCCTGAGAAATACGAGGAAGGAACTTAGCCCATGAAGTGCCCTGTCTGTTAACCCAACTCCGCAACAATTGTCCTACTGTCTTGTTTGATCTCTCTGAAGTCCCATCAGTTTGCGGATGAAAAGCAGTCGACATCTTCAACCGGACACCCTGTTCATCCCAAAGGGTTGTCCAAAAGCGAGAGGTGAAGAGAGCGTCACGATCCGAGGTGATGGAGAGCGGTAAGCCATAGCGAGAGACCCAACAGTTCCAGAAGAGAAGGGCGAGGTCGCGAGCGTTGAGGGTGGTGGAGCATGGGACGAGTTCGATGAAGCCAGTTAACCAGTCGGTGATGGTGAGGAGATAGTCGTGGCCGCCAGCGCTGGGTAGAGGACCAACAAAATCCATAGCGATATCGTCGAATTTGTCGCGAGGGACCGGCAGCGGATGCAAGGGACCGACAGGTTTTTTGGTGGATGCATTTGCCTGTTGACATGAGTGACAAGCACGGACGAACTCACGGACATCTCCAACCAAGCCTTCCCAGAAGTAGCTGTCACGTAATACCTCCACTGTTTTCTCTATGCCCAAGTGTGCTGCAGTGCCTTCATGTGCTTGATGCATAAGGTCCTCATGAAGAGTGTCAACATCGGGGATGCAGAGGCGGTTATCGAGAAGGAGGAGAGTATGAGTGTCATGGGGGATGGTAGAGACGCCAGGAGCTGTGGTAGGATCAGCGAGCCAGTCCTTGAACAGATTCTCACGGTCATAACCCTGGGCAATGGTACGAATAAGCTCCGGTGCTAATGTGGGAGCGAAGGTGACCACGGGGGCGAGAATACAATTGTCGGGCTCGGGCAGGGCGGGATCGGTGGGCGGAAGAGTGTCGGAGCCAATGTGTCGTGAAAGATGGTCGGCTAAGACGTTATGTTCACCCTTGATATACTCTATACGAACGTCGAAGTCTTTGAGGATGTCCAGCCAGCGGATTTGTCGAGAGGACAAGTTGCGTTGACCTAAGAACCATTTGAGCGTAAAATGATCTGTGAAAGCATACACGGGAATACCATAAAGGAAAGGGCGCCAATGATCAAGAGAATGGACGATGGCCAGGAGTTCGCGCTCGTGTGTGGAGTAGTTGCGTTGTGCAGAGTTGAACGAGCGAGAATCGTAGGCGACAGGTTGAGCGTTTTCCTTGGTAGTACTGACGCCTATCCAGGCGCCCATGCCGACTTTGGATGCATCTGTGGTGAGGAAAACCTTGAGAGTACCAGCCTTGACAGCATCATAGTCGATTGTAGTCAAGCAGGGAACAGTACTCACGGCGCGACGCAAAGCGTCAAAGGCTACCCGTTCCTTAGGCCCATAGTTCCACCTCCAACCCTGCCATGACTCTTGCAAACGGCCCTTATGCTCCTTCAAGTGCCTGTAGTAGGCTTTCTCGGCGGCAGTGTTGGGAGGGAGACATGCGTGCAAGACCGAAGCGTGAGTAGCAAGGCTGGGTATGAACTCACGGAGATAGTTCAATAAACCAAGAAACGAGTGTAAAGCCTTGGGAGTCGTGGGGTGAGGGAACTGTTCAATGCGTGCGATTTTCGTGGGGTCGGGGAGTATCTGACCAGGACGGATGACATGGCCAAGGAAAGAGGTTTCGGTGAGGTAGAACTGTGATTTCTCACGAGAACAGCGCAAGCCACTCCGACGCAGAGCTGCGAGAACACTCACACAATTTCGACGAAGATCCTCGCTGTCCGTTCCCCAGATGATGATATCGTCCACGTACGCCTCGCAACATTCTCCAGCGAGACCTTGCAGTGCTTCATTGATGCGACGTTGTTGGGCAGCAGGTGCATTCCGAATGCCCTGCGGCATGACGACCCATTCCAGCAACCCAAGCGGTGTTGTAATCGCCGTCTTGTGAATGTCGTCGTCCTTCATCAACGTCTGAAAGAAGGCATCCTTACAGTCGAGCTTGGCGAAAAGATTGCCGCGTCGAGCAGCACGGTGCAAGATGTCCTGGATGTTTCCCATAGGATACATGTCGGGCACGGTCTGGTTATTGAGTGCGCGAAAGTCGCAGACGAGACGGTGTTGGCCATTGGGTTTCTTGACGAGAAAGGCAGGTGACGCCCAAGGAGAACTAGAGTAGCGTAGACGACCTGCATTCAGATGTTCAGCAATCATCTCACGGAAACGGGGCAAAAGAGTTTCAGGAACCCGGTAGGGAGCTGCATGACTGGGCGTAGCGTTAGGTTTCAAGATGATTTCGAACCTAACACCACTCTTGGTCTTCGTAATGCTTGGGAAATCGGCTACATCACCCAGTTTGTCACAAAAAACTTCTGCAAAGTCGTTCTTGAGTTGTGCAATGATCTCGGCGTAGGAAGCAGTTTCAGCCGCACCGAGAGAGACAGAATTTGATGAAGGAATCGCCGAAAATTTGGTGGTTATCGCCGAAGGCTGAGGCGCGACAGGAGTTTGCGAAACTTTTGACTTGTGAAAAATTTTGGAGTGAGGTGTGGGAACGGTGACGTCTTCGTTTGGCGCAGCAGCAGTTGTCGAAACTTTTGACTTGTGAAAAATTTTGGAGTGGCGCATGGGAACGGTGACGTCAGTCCCGGCGAGAGGAGAAATTTTCGCATCATGAGAAACTGGTGGGGGAGTCGTGGGAACGGCGACATCATTGCCGGTGAGAACTTTCCCAGAGCTGCTCAAGAGACGCCGAAAAAGAGGACTTTGATCAAGTAGATGATAGCGCTTGCAGAAATTGAGACCCAAGATCCCATCATATGTACCGTTCAACTCCATGACAACTCCTTCGCCTGAATATATTGCATGTCGAACCCTAAACGTTCCACTCGTCACATCTCTGACTACCGGCCCAGGTTTCCCACCAGCCAACCGCACAGTACGCTCCACTGCGTCCTTTCGGACTTTCCAACCTAGTCTAGCTACCACTGACGGATCAAAGAAAGATGTACCAGCGCCCGTGTCGAGGAGAAATCGGAGAGGAGGGGGAGGGGCAATCGAGGTACGTCCGTCAGCGGCAGCAGAGGCTTGAATGACTAGAGGAGGATGAAACAGTGCGTACGAGGTCTCGTCTGAGTCAATAGACGTCTCAAGCTGGAGATGATCGTCAAGCTGACTGGTAAGTTCTTGGATGAGAACCTCGTGGTTGTCGACGTGGCGAGAGTTGACACGCGTAGGACCACGGCGGTTGGGACAGGTTTTGAAGTTGTGGCCCACCTTGCGGCAGTCCTTGCATCGGTTTTCTTTGGCGAAAAGTTCGCGAATGTGTTTACCGGCAGGAGAGAGATAGTAAGGTAGGGGGTTTTGAGCTTGATAATAGTGACTGATTGGATGAGCCAGGTGCGGTTGGGTCTGCGAGGTGACCGAGGCTTGAGGTTTGATGCGAGCATGAGTGGGTTGATCCCGGTTCTCCAAATACTTGACAACTGTCAGTTCTAACAGGTTGCGTACCTCGTCCAAGCTTCCATTCCTGAACTCCGGCGTCGTCATCAAACGAATGAATAATGGCTCGGGACAAGCGCCGCGGTAAAGGGTGGCCATAGAGGTGTCACTGGGATAGAGGTCAGTGCCCATCAAATTGTGTCGGTGTTGTATGGCTTGGTTATCGAAGGTTTCCCAGTCGCTAACCTGATTGAACTGTAGGCGGAGGAGGGAACGAAGTTCTTTCTGATCCCAGGCGAGCGGCATCGCTGCCTTTTTGAAAGCCACTGTCCATGCGTCCCATCCCGACTCGCCATCTGCTTCCATCATCCGACCAGTAGTCCTCACCCATGCTTTCAGCGCGGTACATTCGATAGAGTTGTTCGCCACCTCCAGGATAATGACTCGCAGTTTCTCTGTCTGGGCATCGTCATCTTGAGGGGAAAAAAGCGAATTAGTCCGGAGAAGTTTCTCTAGACGATCAATGTGAAGAAGGACAGCTGGAGCATCACGAATGGGACCAGTAAAGTTCGGAATGCTGGAGGCTTGTGGGATAGTTACTTCTCGAGGTTTGTGATTCCCCTGAGTACCGAAGAGACTTTGCTGACTGGTTAATTTCGACAGGTGGAGGATAACTGCTGCCACCTGAGCATTGATGTCTCCTTCGACAGGAGATGCGTTTGCCTCCTCCGAGGGAGGAGTGTCTTTGAGCGTTTGACCCTTGGGGGGCATGAGGGGCGTTTGAGCGTTTGGTGAGTGGGCATTTGGCGTTATTTTGTGTGCGTTGTTTTGAAAAAAGTGTAGACACTGGGTGTCTCACTGAGTGTCGTAGTAGTATAGTGTGTAGTTGACTAGCAAAACATGCACTGGTTGTAATACATGTGGATTGAGTATTGAAGAACTACAACAATATGCGACTACTATTTTACTAAGTACCAACTGTGTGTCAGAAAGTAAAGTTACACACATCAAATGCCATGTCATTACTAAGTATTTCAAATGTAACATTATGCACATGGACTGTTACATAATCTGGATGAATACATACACAACAAATATAGCTGAATATTCATACAGCTTATACATGGGAATGCATGCATGTAAATGCACTGCATAAATTCCTGCATGTAAATGCAATGCATAAATTCCTGCATATGCAATATGCATAGGAGGATGCATGCACAAAGACTGCATGCATAGAGAATAAATGAGTATAGTGCTCTGCACTTACATGGATTGTCCAGGCGCAGAAGCGGTCTATGAGTTTGCATATGTTTGTTGATCACTGGGCAGAGTGTCAACGAAGCTATAATTAAAGCACTCAAAAGAACTACAGCAGGTCGCGGACAACCAAAGGAAAAGGGCTCTCTTTCTAAAGATAAAGAAGAAGTTACAAGCATACCTGGGCAGAGTGTCAACGAAGCTATAATTACTAAAGTCCGCCCAGTTAGCATAAAACCACAATCCAAGTAGGAAGTGGGACTCACAAGCACTCAAAAGAACTACAGCAGGTCGCGGACAACCAAAGGAAAAGAACTCTCTTTCTAAAGATAAAGAAGAGAGGCTTTTCCTTGCTGCAAATTCCTTTGAGGCCTGTGAGGAGCGCACAAAATAAACGGAATCAAAATAAGAGAAAAGCGGCAGCAAATCTATGTATGAAGTGGAACAGACCTTGGGATCATAATGACCGTGTTTGGCATGCATGCCTTACACCTTGTCGGTGGAAGCAGAAACCGTGATCCCGGCATCGAGGAGAGCAGAGCGGAGGTCCTCCCTGGTCACCGTGGCGAGGAAGGTGCGGAGCAGGGACTGGGGCAGAGTGCTCATATCAGAAAGCAAGTCGGTAGGTATAACTTTGGAAAAGCAAGTCCGTAGGTAGAATATAGGTGACAAGGTGAAGATGAAATGAATTAGAAGATGAAGATGATAGAAGCTAAGCATAAAGACAGCCTCAGTTGAACGATGGACAAGGGACAGGCACTCAACTGCACGGAACCTGCCACACCCATCCTCCACTCAATAACTCCGGCTAACACTTTAGCCGCCCATTTAGTGCCCCTTCTTAGTCTTCAACCCATAAATACCAATTATAGGGTCCAGCTTGACTGCGTTGTGTAAATTTCGCATTTATCTATGCATATCTGGTGACCAATTGGTGCAGATAGAGGCAAGCGAAACAAACCCATTAGCTACTGGATTTAAATCCCAATAAGAGCTCAAAATAAGCTGTACTAGCTGCTCAAAATAACCACAGCAAGAAGCTTGAAACGAGCTTGTAATTGTTCTTGAAATGAGCCGGAAATCAAGCCACCTCAAGGCTCATTATAAGCGCCATATAGGGTCAAATCGAGCCAGTAAATCGAGTTGATTGAAACACTTTTCACTTAAAACAAGCTGGTGCGAATTTGGCTTGAAACAAGCTGCTGCAGGTCCCATAGTGTATTCAAGATGCTTTGGAAGCAGGAAGCAAGTTAGGGAACAGTAAATCCACTACAGTGCAATATGAATATAGAAAAAGAGTCTTCAAACAGTGGACTGCAGATAACCAGATAGAAACAGGGTGAGCGCCACATCTGGAAGATCTTCTGGCTGTTTTTGGCACTGACTGGCTGAGACAGGGAACAAGTCAATGGGGCTGTCGTCCTTCTCCATTTCATGTGGGACTATGTCTTCACTTGTCCCAAGAATTCTTGAACAAAAGGATTCACTAGCCAGGCTCCTTCTACCACAAGCGCCGCTTCCTTTCCCAATTCAAATTCATCACACGACAGTGCTCATCCAAGTAACTCCAGTGTCTCTTGTCTTCGCAATGGGTCTCTTGTTGGTCACATGTGCTTTGAGCCAGAATCTGTCAGAGAAAACAGAACACCTTCTACCCAACTGGCTGGCGTGGCTGAATTGGATGAAGAAGATATCAATGACAGTGACAATGAGAGCAGTGATAGCGATAGGGAAATGGAGGATGATGGTGTCGAAATGAGTGTCAGGTCTATCAGAGATGGACCCGATTTGACAGCCTCTTTACAAGCCACAGTCAATGACAACAGTTCAGATGAAGATGAGGAGGATGAAAACGAGGTCCCTGAAGGTTTGATGCAAGATGTTAATGATAGGATAATACCCATTGGCACTGGTATGTCGAAGAAGAAAAGAAGCAGTGCAGGGAAGAAAAGTGCTGTCCAGGGGAAAAACAGGTTGAATATGGATGAGACACTACAAAAGAAGGGAGAGATGAGGAGGAAGGGGAAGAAGGAAGAGAAGGGAGAGAAGGGAGAGAAGGGAGAGAAGGGAGAGAAGGGAGAGAATGGAGAGAAAAGAAGGTTGCAGCCAGATCCCAGTCTTACCCAAGTCGAGTTGGATGAATCACTCAATAACATTGTTGTAAAACATGGTAACCTTTCGGTTGCGACAACCAGGGAAGAGAGGATCCATAAGCTTTTTTCGATATGATCAGAATCGTCCCGATGACATAGTCAATGATTGAATCAATCTAGAGCTTGGACTTGAAAGGATTCGAAACTGCCAGCTATCACCTGCGGCTGTCAAAACTTGGTACTATGCAATCGTTAGTCTTTGGATGGAACAGTCTGTAACAAACTGTGGTACCAGGCACCCTTGGACAAAGCAATGGCACAATCTTCTTACTGCTCTACACCAGGTGACAGAGCAGTGTCGCAAAGAGAAGCATGTCGACAAAATGATTGGTAAGTCATATTGGTATTTCAGTAGTTTTCCTTCCATTGATTATTTGGCTTTCTGAAGACACAATCTTTGAAGGGTACCAGACTCGGAATGAAATCCAGTGAACTTATGGATACTATTTCCAAAAAGGAACCCTGGAAGCTCTTCGCAACATGGTTTCTCAGAGCTTCGGCCTCTATAACCTCTTTCAGGGAGATAACCAAAGGATGGTGATGCTTTCTGAACTCACAGCTCTGGTGCTGAAGGAAGAGGGGCCAACCAAATGTGTGGCCATTGTGGTGGTTTCTAGGGCAGGCAAGCGGAATATGAAGGGATTAGCGCAGTATGGTGCAATGCTGTGAGCCAAAGACATGTTCGCTTGTCCTGTCTGGGCTCTTTCCGCATGGCTCTTTGTCTGGTGCATGTTCTCGACTTCATGATGATTCTTCAACTTATATCTTGCCAGGTTTAACATCCTCCTGAATCGCCCTCCCTCCTCTCAATCCTCTTTCCCCTCCTTCACAGAGAGAAAAGATTGGTATGACCTCCCCCTGTTGAGCCAAGTTAGAGATCTGACAAAACTGATCTCTTACAAAACCCAGCAGGAAGCCATGATCATGCCCTCCTGGCTGCCGTTGTTTTTTCATCCAAGTTGACTCATGAAAACTGGAGGACAGGGGTGTGTTTGGCAGAGAAGAGGGAGGTGTCCATAGACGACATCGCTAGGGTGGGAGGATGGGCGATGGTGACCTTGAAGACCACGTATTTATCTGCATTGCCTCGCAAGAGCATGTGGCTGATTGCTGGTCATCCTAAAAAGAAGGGATTTTTTTGTTTTGCCCTGGGCTTTTGTCATCCCAGACACTCTGAAGGGTCAGGTGTTTCCAGAAATAAAAAAAAAATGGTACGATGACAACTGTTTGTGAATGCTGTGAGCTCACCACTAACATCTCTACAGGAAGATCTACCTCCAACAAAAAAAATGAAGAGCTTGCAGATGAAGCAGATGTGGCAGGACAGAAGAGGAAGAGAGGGCCCAAAAAATGAGTGCCCATGTAAGTGCAGAGCCCTTACCACCACTCGTTCTCACCATATGATAGGATTTATCCCTATGCATTGGTCGATGTTGGTAGGTGAGATTTGATGCCGAAACGCATCTTTCGGACTTCGCCGAAACACGGCATCGAGCTCTGTCCGGCCTTATCCTATGCATGATATTTATTCTCATGCATAGGACCGGCAAATTGCTTCCGAAACGTGGCAGCGGACTTCACCAGATCTCTGCCCCTTTTTTCGATGGACTTCTGTTTGTTTCCTCATACATTCATATATATATATATATATATATATATATATTGGTACATAGTTATAGTTCTCCTTTTACCTAGCAAACTTAATGCATATTCCCGTGCTAGTTTGCGTCCATTCAGACAACTATAACTATTTTACACCTCTACGAACGCTCTCCTCGAACGCTTTCTTGAACCTCATTTCCTCTCGAACGCTCAACGAACCCTGTCCGAACGCAGTGAGGCACCCACAGTGCCTACAGCCCACCACAACTTCACAGCAGAGATCTTTCTTCAGCTGTTGGAACATTTGGCAGAATCTTTTCTTCAGGATGCTGTCCACTGGAAGGCTAGATACCCTGACCACTTTATTTGGTGACATCCTCTTTTCCAATCCCCTGAATGGCTCGAGTTTGAGCAGTATGCTCGCCGGCAAACCGCCCTGGCCAAGGAAGATCTGGTGGTTCTACCCCCATCCATCAAACAAGCCATGCCTGAGCTGCTGCAGGGGTTTCAGATGCTTTCCAGTAACCAACAGCAATTTCAAATACAGTTGGATGTGTCATTCAATTGTCTGAGAGAGGAAGTAATGGACAGTATCAGGAACAGGTTTGGCAACATTTCAAAGACTCTGTGTCACGAGCCTGAACAAAGAAGAAGAGATAAGATATCATAGGACGGAGTTACGTAATAGGAAGGCAAGATCCGATTCAGATAAGAAGGTCCAGCTGGACCTCCAGTTGGACCTCCGAGAAAAGAACTGGATGTCCAGTTGGACCTCTAGTTGGACCTCAAAGGATATAAATAGATTTCTGTAGAAGTATATAAAGGGGAGCTTTGTCCTCAATCTTGATCTTCTTCCCCTCGAAGATCAATATTTCATAAGTTACTTTGTGAAAGGTCCTCGAGCTCCCAGTGCTCACTCTCGTCTTACCTTGCACCACCTTCGACATAAACTTACTCCACTAGTATATAAGCTTGCCTGATCTTCCCAAGCGAATATACCTCTGCCCTATACCATATGCCAACAGACAAGTGTCAAGAGGTATATCATACATATATCTCATTGCTTAGTTAAACTACGGCTTTCTACCTCGTCTCCAAGGCCGGACCTTGTTGGGGACGAGTCGTAACACTCTGTCAGCCATGGAGTCTCGAAACGTTAGTGCCATGCAAGAGTCTGAGGCTCGCTGTAGGCACAGGGTGTGCCTCACTGCATTCATTTGGCGTTCAAGAAGGATAAGCATTTGTGGTGCTCTAGAGGGTGTTCAGATGCGTTTGAGGAAGCATTCAGTGTTTGTTTATAGTTATAGTGGTCTAATGGATGCAAAACTAGCAATGGTTGGTATGCATGAGTTTCGCTTGGAGAAAGAGAAAACTATAACTATGTGCCAGATCTACATATATATATATATGAATGTATGAAGAAACAAAAAAAAAGGGGGCAGAGATCCAGCGAAGTCCGCCGCCGCGTTTTGGTAGCAATTACTGGTCCTATGCATGAGAATAAATATCATGCATAGGACAAAGGCCGGACAGAGCCCGATGCCGCATTTCGGCGTAGTCTGAAAGACGCGTTTCGGCATCAAATCTCACCTACCAACATCGACCAATGCATAGAAATAAATCCTACCATATGGTGAGAATGAGTGGTGGTAAGGGCTCTGCACTTACACCATGGGTGTTCCTTGCCATGATTTAATAGTATTCTTTCTTGTATTCAATTTGATTAGGTAGTCGATAGGGGACTGGTTCATGCCAGGAAGAGATGTTTGAAAAAAAAGTGTAACAGGCCTAGGGGGCTTGTCCACCAGGGCGGCGACAGATGGATCTGTGTATTGAGAGAATCTGCAATGATGAGAGCGATGGCTGGACGGCAATAAGACAGCAAGGCAAAGGAGAACAGCAAATGGTCTATGGGTGCATGTACGAAATGCTGGGCAGAGGCATCAATATATACTCTAAGCACAAACACGCCAAAAGACTGCGGCATAACTTTATAAGAGGCTCTCGCCTCTTCTGACAGATCACCTACTTGGGCAGAGGTGTCAATATATGTTCTAAGCACTGTTCTGCCCAGTCAGCACATCATCAGGAAGAGGAGTAAGCATAAAAGAATACCCACCAAACACGCCGAAAGACCGTGGCATAAAGGAGGCTCTCTTCTGACGGATGGGAAATGAAAAGAGAACTCTAGAAGGATTTGCGGTCTTATATCCTCTGGTGTTTGGGTCAGCATGGGAAAAAAAAAAAAATGGGAAAAATCTGCATGCAGCTGGAGGCCATGCTGTAGGGAAATACCCGGGTCTCCTATTGGTTAAATGATCCAGTTGGTTCCGTTCCACTGCCACCCACAGCAGATAACAGAATATCGACTCTTTGGTATCAATTCTATGGAATACAAAGCCTTCCTAAGTTTGGCTGTTGGTGGTCGATCTACCTAGTAGTGATACTGACGATAGGTCGTTAGATTGTGTAGTGGTATAATTGAACTCGGGTCCCATGTCGAGTTGTTGTGTGTTGTGTGGTGTGTATCAAACAATATAGCAATATAGGCTCCATGAGCGAAACTAACAGTTATGTACCTATGTACTTGGGATCTCTGTAAGCTGTTTGGCAGCTACCCATGGAAGGGGTAGTTACTGTCACAGGCTCTACTCTGTTCTCTCTCCTCCTTCTGATCCCCTCCCATATATCTCAATCCATCTCTCTCTCTCTCTTCTCTACCTCTCCTCCTCACTGTCACCGGCAGTAGCTTCCGACTGTGATGTGGCATTAGTCTATGAGGCCGAAGGCTCATTGCACTACAATGCGGGAGCCATGGGTGAGGCCGAGACGCAGTGAGACGCCATGTGCATCAGTGGAATTTGTGCAACGTGCGGAAAGTCGCGAATCACCTTGCCGTGCCTTTTTGGGATTACAATTGATTACCCAGGCTGCGCCGCAATTGTCCCAAATCAGCTGCCGGCTTTGCCGGCACCTATTAAATGCCCATGCAACCTGGAGTAAACCTTGGAATCTCTTTGAAATTAATCAAAATACCTTGAAAACTCTCTATTGCCTTTGATATTACCTTCAAAAGTACGATGTAAGTTGCAAATGACCTTTTCCATGTCATTAATTTATTTTAGAACTTACTTGCAATATGTGAAGTTCAATTTATCATAATGGTTGGAACAAGTCGTCAGGAGTCAAGCTTCATGCATGATGTAAGTGAGGATGGCAGGCCTTCAGTTAGTGCACTCCATGGTTTACCTCTATTATGTATTATATAATAATTTCCATGCATAAAAGACCATTACCGGCTGTGTCATAAACTGCTCAATCATTACTACTACTGATCCTGATCCTCATCCGGATCGTTATCCTCATCTCAATTGATTCATCTTCATCCTCATCTCACTGCAATCAGTACTGATACTGATCCTCCTCATCCTCATCCTCATCCTCATCCTCATCCTCATCCTCATCCTCATCCCCATCCCCATCCCCATCCCCATCCTTATCCTCATTGCTCTCTGCCCCTTCGACATCTGTTCCTTCCTCATCATCCACAATCATGATGGTCTGACTAACATCAAGGCGATCATTGATTACGAGCCCACTGCGCTGCACCGACTCGTCCACATGCCCTATACCTCTACCATGGAAACGCATGAACATATCCCTATCGCAGAATCTACAATGGCAGCTGAATCAGAAGGGAATTACTTGTTTGAAAGACTGGTTAATAACTTACATGTTCACAAAGTAGTATTTGTAGACCTGGTTCTCAGAATTGACTGCCTGCCGACCTGATGCAAAGTCCGGAATGAGGTGGCATCCCCAGCTAATATCTTGAGGATCTATAAAGTTGTATGACTCTTGTGTTGTGGGCAGTTGTAGTTTCGGATAACACCGTCCGCCGACGCTGTTTTCATCCACTACTGTGTAGTACTGTACCCACATAACATCGAGTCCTTGTACATTTCCAGAGTCTTTTTGGGCATGCAGACGAAATAAACCTAGGACTTGTGCATATATGGGCTGGCCTATTGCCCCTGTACGCTTCAGCATAATATTTGCCTGCTTGTTAGCAGCAATATAATCGGAAGCTTCGGTCGTGTCATAAGCAATGTAGTAAACCCTTATGCCATTGGAGGGATAGACTTTATCACCCCTAATGGTGATCCGACAGTGCACATCAAGCGGTGTCCTCGGCGGATCTCGATTTTGGGGATTCGAAAGCCTGGACCATAAGTGCCTCTTTAGTCGCAGACTAAATTGCTGTGGATACGGTATCAGTGACTGTGTACAGTCTAGGTGAAGTCAGTGGCTTACACTATTATGACCCATATCTCGCAAGAGTTTCCGGATGGTGTAGCCTCGAGGAGCTCTCACCTGTGCCTTCTGATCCGAATGAAGTTTAGGAATTTTTTCTGTGGGATGCCGCAAGTCGTGTCTTGATCTCCTATGAAGCTCATTAGCCCGGCGGATACCATCCATCTTGTGTCTCTGGAAGGCTCTTCTGGCTATTTGGAAATCTTTATCAGGACCTTTGTTGCTGTTTGCATATGCACTTTGTCACGTGGCTGTCGCCACCCGACCTCTTCCTCATGTCAGCACGATTATGACGGTAACCCTTCCTCATCCACTTCAGTCCGCGTCCGAGCATACCCCTTCGTTTTCGGCCGCGGCCTTCCCCCGAGAGATATACAGAGATAGAGAGATCGACAACCCTCCGACACCTTCCTCGCCACCGGGTTTCGGCAACGCAAAAGGATGTAGAGCTGGCTGGTGTGGGAAAGATGAGTCAGCAGAGCTTGAGGTGTAAAGGTATATAAGACAGTAGTTTTCCATAGTTTTAGATACTTGTCAATCCACTATTGTTGTCCTCTCCAAGTATTCTTCATCTACTTAAAGCTATCATCTTCCGGCATTGATCTGGCTGCCTATTTAAAGAGGCCCTCGGATCATTTGTTGTCCCTAACCTGTTGAAGGCTATCGCCAGAAGAGATAGCCCCCTGACACACTTTTAGAGTATTTGTGCTGCAGTTCGCCCTGTCACGCCATCAAAATATTAACAACAAGCATCATCTTGATAGATGATAGGAATACAGACCATTTCTGTAGTGTAGCCGACTGTCGGTCTGAAAGATTTGATGGACAATGAGGTGTGACCCATCATATGGGTCTTGGGAGTATTGATACTCCAAAGCTTTTCAAGGGAAGTCGAGCCTTTTGCAACCTGTCGCTGTTGCCAAACGTCAGCCCTTACCTTGAAAGCCCGAAGTGTCTTCTCAAACACCGAAAGCTCATCGTCCATGGCTTTGATGGTTTCATCTGTCTGCATGTGTAGCTTCGCCAGGGCAAACCACACATTCAGAGAATACACCAAACGACTTGCCAAAGGCTCAAAGCCTGGAAGCAACCCAGAGATGACAGGCAACAAGCACTACATGTTGTAATCAGTACAGATGTTCGCTTCAGTTAATAGTTATCGGTGGCCTGTCAATAACAAAACTCACGAGCAGATTTTGCTTGTATTCTCTGGCCGTCATACCCTCTGCGGCTGTAACACTATCTCGGAATTTCCTAATGGCGTCTCCAAACCGGGGAATCTGAGCAAAGCTAGATATTCAGGCATTTAGTATTTAGAGCGACATGCAGTGAAACGATATCTCACTCACCATTCATCCATCATATCGGCAGTGCCAGAATGCCGAACGATCCTGTAGATGTACATAATGATGTTCTTGATGACACCAAGTTCCATTTCATGCATCAAGTCGGTAGCAAAAATCCGATGGTAATCTCCAGAGGTGAAAGAACCAAAGACAGATGAGAACGGTGACTGTGGAAATCGGAGTATCAGCCAAATGTAGAAGGAAACTACTCACTAACGTGGCAGAACAACCTATCAGCCAAATGTAGAAGGAAACTACTCACTAACGTGGCAGAACAGCCAAAGGGTTGTAGAAGGCACCGGATGAACTTTGAAGATTGCAAAGGTCTTCCTTGTTCAAAAATTCTCTTTCGAGCTTTGAGAACTGCCTTCTGCATCTCTTGAGAGTCCACCCGCTGGAAACGCTTGCGCTCTGCCTTGTCGTTGCAATGGCCTTACCAATGTTTGCGAAATTTTCTTTTTTCATCAGGCAGCTGGGGCATTGGGTACTGCAGGAAGGGTATCCACTCATGTAGGATCTACAAGTGAATTGTTATCATTGTCGAAGTTGGGAATGCACAAAGAAACTCACTTTTCCTGAAGGTCTGCAGAGTATAAGATTATTTTTGGGAATACTCGCCTTGTTACTCCATCCCCGCACTTCAATATTATCCCTTCCTCACAAGCAGCCTTGAAACTAGGTTCTAACAATTGTTTGTGCCATGCCTTCTGCAAAATTTCTCGTTGAAGGAACGCTTTCACCGCCTCTGGCATAGCATGTTTTAGCTGAGATTTTTTTTTGCATACTTAGAATTTTTATTCATTTGCTTGTCTAGCCGCTGCTTCTCGGCAATCCAGAAGTGAATTGATTCTTTAGGCAACTGTAAATCAATATCAGCACATGAGATGGGAGAATTTTATACCTGAATATACTTACTTTAGGGAGCATCATGAGTTCGTGCTGACATTGTCGACCTAATCGCGCACGATCTGCTCGAGAGTGGTTGGCAAGGGAGACATATACTGGCCACAAAGTATTGTTACCGGAGCTCGATAGCTGAGTTGAATCAGAATATAACATGATTCCGAGAGGCGCATAAGGCATATCTTTGGGATCAGCGGGGTTTCGTTCTCGGCGTTGGATCGATTGAGCCATTTCAACCATAGCAGGTGAATCGAATACTTCACTGAACACCCGAATAGGTGTCGGCCGAGCAGGGTCTTGATAAAATTGTTCAAAAGGTTGCCATTCGATTTCAGGACCGCTACGACCTTCGCACATATCTGTTATGACGTCTATGAGACATCGCATGGGAATGCCTTCCACTGTATATGTCGGCGCATGTTGCTCAGAAGCAAAACAATGGCCTGGAAATGGTAAGCGAAGATCGATGCTTTCTTTTTTGAAACCATTCATGTCATCATCAAGATCCTTGAGAGCTCTTCGCATGTTGAAATTATGCAAGTCTGAAATATTGAAACCGGGATGGAGGAGGACTTCTTTCACTAATTTTTCGACGTTTTGAATTGAAAGACCTCGAGTGTGAAGTAAAACCCAATCCAGCAGAAGTGTTTGGGACAGATTGCATAAAGGACCAAAGCTAAGTGCCACTAGATGTCAGTCATGATTTACAGCTCTGCTTTGGCCCGTTGATACACAGTGGCAACTTGGTTTTCTTTACCTTGTAAGACTTCCCTGTGAACCTCCTTCCTGGGCGTCGATGCCTGTAGCAGACATATCCTCGTCATGATCCCCATTTTGAGCTACGCCATAGCTCCGCCCATTGCCATGTTGGTCAGTAATTACCTCTTCGTTTCCTCCCAAAAGCCCTGGCGTTTTACGGAACAAACCAAACCTATTGACCGGCCTGATAACATATGGTATGCAATTTGAGTCGGGGTGTGCCATTTCGACCGTGGCATCAGAATTCTCAATCTCATCGCCAGTGCGACTGTAGCGGCTTTTGCCCCCTGGAATATAATCTTCAAAACCTTTCAGGTTTTTTCGTCGTCTTCCAAATGAAGATGGTGCTAGCACATTTGTACGCTTGGAGATGTTGGATAGGGGAGAGGATCCTTGCTGCATTGACCAAGGCTTGTTACCTTCAATCCGATGTGACTGAAGTGATGATATATGGCTCACACTATGATCCTCTGCTTCTGTAAGGGTAACATATCCTTTCCACCTGCGTCGAGTCTGTTTTTGTTTTTGTTTTTCATTATCTTTCAATAATAAGGCAAGCCTTTCCCTGTACCCATTGTTTCCATTCTGGGAAGAAGCCCCAAGGGCGCACATTTCTTTATCATGTCATTGTCCAGTCTTGAATTTGACTTTGCAAGACGGACAAGTATGTGGACGATAAAACTTTGATAGATTGGGTGTTCTCATGTCGAGAAATGTGGTTCATTTCTATAGAGTACCAAGTCAAGAAATTCGATTAAGGGATCTGACTTATATCACAATCCACACCAGATAAAATGGACTTAAGGCGAGGATATCAATATCTTAATGATCGTTAATGCGGCTAGAAATTTCGGTTGACAGCAGTTCTTCGCCGGCCCTCTTCAGGCGGGTGTACCAGCTATTAGCGCTATTACGTATGACTTCAGCTGTATGGAGATCCGTTCCATCGAGGACTTTTTAAGTTAAGATCTGAAGATGGCGCGTACACCAAGACGTGTGTTCTTTTGTTTGTCCCAAACAATGAAGGGGTTCTTTTGTTTTGTTTCCTTGTTTCTCTTTCTCTTTCCTATCTCCAGCAAGTCACAGCAATGCCTCCAAGAAGATATCCTTTGAATACCTCTGCCTCCAAGAACTCGCAGGCGGCATTAACCCAGCGTAGCCTTATTGATCCGCACCTCGAGCCTCAGGAAGGTAACCAGTCACAAACACATATCAGCAGCAAGTATTCAAAGACCCTACAATCAAGAACACATGCCAAAAAATCTCTTCAACAGGCCAGCAGCGCTAGACCACGTGGCGCAGGCGAAGCCGTTGGGCATGACAAATGCTTCGGAGATGAAGACTCCGATTCCTTGGATGGGATTGGCGAGGAATCAGGCACAGATGCAGAGGAGCAAGGTAGAGTCACTCATCTTTGGTTATTAATCGTCGAATAGCTGAATGGAATTTTTCAGAACTGAATGGGATAGAATCGGATGATTTAGAATCAGCAGACGATGCTGAGTCGCAGCGCCCTCATAAAGCCCTCAAGGCCAATCATCGACTATCAGTTGTGAGTTACTTATACATACTTCAATTATTAAAATTATCTTGTAATTAATAAACGATCGCTGCTACCGGAAAAATTATAAATATATAGTTCCCCCAGATAAGAACAACGGCAGAAGTGATTAATAATAATGGTCGCCATTCACCGAGGGATGGCCGGCGGCCAGGCGACCGCTTGAACCGCCCGGTCACGGTTGTGAGGCGAAACGGTGTACAATGTCCTTCAAACCCGACTGCAGAAAGAGCCAGCAACGCTTCTCAACAAACCTCCCAAGAAACCCATAGTACCGGTAGCAGGGGCATATCAAGAGGCAATTCATCCAGCGCCTCAGCTGTTCCTATCCATGATTCCACTAATACAGTGAGTCATTTTGGCCATGCAGTGTTTCTCATCATATCTTTGTCGATGCTCAACGTGTTGGTTTATTGTTTAGCCTCTTCAAAATATGGAACAGACATCCTCCAGGGAAATTGGACAACCCAGCCAAATCACTAGGGATTCGGTTACAGACAGGTCACGATTTTCTCCCTGGCCAACAACTCACATATGCAAAGATCTCCCAGAGTCTCCTATCGACACCAATATTGAGGAAATATACAGCATCCTGAAGGCCAAGTAAGTCCCATTTATGTCAAGTAAAATAAACAATTCAAAGATGAGTTGACGCTGATGTGATCCAATTGCGGAATGGCTGTCATTACTACCCCACTACTTGCAGACAAGAGTACAAGAGTCCCTTCAAGACTGTTCTTGACCGTTGTTGCAGACTTGTTGCTCGTTACTATTCAATCCACACATCCTCATATACTGGAGGGATATTGTGTTCCCTTAGGTACAAACACTACCTTAACTCATCCATCCTAGAAATGGAAGAGGGAGAAATTTCCCCTGATATATGGTTTACAAACACCACAGGTGATGATATTCTTGAGAAGTATGCGCAATTCTTGGACATGTAAGTGAGATGTCCTATGAGGAACACCTGACCCTTTTTATGGAGCTTCAATAGCAGAACTGCAATTTACTGACAGTGGCATATATTACAGCGAGCCTGCCATGTTGATGATGTATTACAACGACGCTCTCAGCCTAGCTGCCCAAGTCCTTGCTCCTCTTCGAGCGCTTCCAAGATTGTGTTGGCTAATCATGAGCCTACTGATGAAGTCGAAGGCATTTTACCTGCCTCTGCTCGGAACAAAACTGATGATAACACTGTCTATGGCACCGTGGCTCGCTATGTGAGTTTCATATCCTTTTATGCTAAAAGAAAGTATACCATGTTCATGTTGATTTAATGGGACGCTACCCAAGATCCACCACCATGCCATTGACGCCAAGCATATGTATATATCGAACATACGGCAGAGCTTCTCACAGATCCTCTCATCAGCCAACTTACATGATGAAGAAAATGTGGTTCTTCGACTCGACCATCATAGCTATGACAAGGAAGCGCATGGTGGCTTCAAAACTGAGGTCCCCGCTAGCCTAAACGTCCCTTTGAATGAACGCAATTTGTTTATCGCGGATAAGGCGAGGTGTGTTGATTTGGCTTCTATGGCTTATTTGCAAGCTTAGTGTTATCCATACAGCTTCATGGCATCAAAGTTGGATGAGCAAGATGGCCCGTCGTCCGACATTGATATGTCGGATCTACCTGGTTGCCTACCTTCGTTCTTGTTTTCATGGCCTCCTCAAGATGACGGCAACTATCGAGTTTCATTTCTCAGAAGTGAGCTCGTAGCCTGAGTGAGTGTCTAATTTCCATTACAGTCTGATACTGATTGCTACAATGGTAATAGGTCCTGCAAGTCCTCAATTTGGGTCCGGCCTCCCTTAAAAAAGGGAACAGCCATTATGGGGCCCCCACCACTGCCCAAAGATCGAAGGCCACTGCGTCTTCGATCTCCACCATTATGTACGCGGCCTCACTCGTGAGTGGGATAACGAAAATTTCACCAAGAGACTTCCACTAACCGGTTTCAACTCGCCGCTCAGGTACATTTTGTTCTCTCTGTGGCTCCGAAAATCGACAATGTCGATATAGCCATACATGATACAATCTATCATTCTGGCATTTTCTTTTTTCGAAGTCTGGAGGAAGTCGAACAGCAGGCCATCATAGACTTCTATGATGGGTAAGTCTACAGGTCCATGGCCTTCCTGTCTGCTTGTTTTCTCTCACTGACTTGGATGGATACCAGCCATGCTCGAGACGACCGGGGAGAAGGGGATGGGAGGATTAGCAGCATGTGGCAGGATTTGTGGAGGTGGAGGAGGTCGCAGCAGAGGAGGGGGGAGTGATGGTGGGCTGGGGGATGAAATATGTATTAATATAACCAATGTATAAATAATGCCTGCTACGAAGATGGCTTTGCTCGACATTCAAAAGTTCTCCTAGCCTGCAGTGCACCATTGAAAAGCCAGCAGATGGTTGTTGAAATAGTGACAAGGCTACGGTAATCTAAATCAAGGTACTGCAATCCCAGTCAAGCCTAGTCACTGGTTGGGAAAGAACCCCAGGCTAGAGTGGGATTGATGGAACGTTATGTATACATATACAGGTAGAATAAAAGCTTGGAATGGAATTGATGGCAGTTTATGTATGCATTTGAAGGTGGCATAAGTCCTTTTAGGGTACTTATGAAAAGTGCTCGACAGGCTTGGAGCTGAGTTTTGGTCAGGTGTCGAAACACCTTACAAGGTCAATTCAAAGGTCATTCCCAGGTCCCCCCAAGGTGGCCCACGGCCCAGTAAATTAGTGCGCAGAATTTTCAGGCGTTGGAAACTTTTAATTTAATATTCACGCAGTTTGTAAACGCCATGTCTGGTCGAGGGGCAAATTCGGCGGCCCCCGCAGACATTCACAGACCCTCGAACAGTTTTCAAGGTCTTCCGCGGCTCATCTTAAGGTTACACAGATTCGGCTGATGCTGCGGAGAGGCTGAGTTCGGGTGTTGGCCGCATGTGAGAGATGAAAGCAAAAAAATAAAAAATAAAAAAATGGAAAATAAAACCAGCATGTGTTCACAACCAAATGAAACTGACTGTGCAGGCTCTGTCAGCTTGCTGGGAGCCTTACAGGTCATAGTTGCAGGCTCATGACAAATGATGAGACTGGTGTGAACAGTTGAGCACAGGTCTAGTTTGATGACATTTCAGACAACAAATGACAAGATAGGGACCAATGAATTGAGTCTCATGTTTGGGAGATTAATGTTCAAGTGGAAGGTTTTTGGTGCTAAGAAAGATCTGGTCACTCATAGTGAGTGAAGGGGAAGTAGATGATGGTTGTTAGGCTGCATTGCAAATTGTCTATTAGCCTGCCTCATGCACTCTCTGTTATCCCCTATGCCTCTCAAATGCTTGTAATTGACATGATTCTCTCTGGCAGCTTCCAGCCTGCCCTTAATTGTTGTGAAATCAGAAATGGACATTACAATCATACAGTGCTTCAAAGGGTGATAACCTTGTTGTTCGGCTGTGTAAGTTGTGGTAAGTGAACCCAGCGCATGGTAGGAGCTGGCTCCAATCATCCATGTTGTATGATGTTAAAGGCTCAGATATTGCCCAAATTGTTGGTTCACTTGTTCAGTCCAACTGTGGCTCTGTGGATGATAAGGTGGTGAATAGACTGTTGACATTCCTACAAGCTTAGCAAACTCTTCACCATTCAGATCTAGAAGATGGAGCCTCAGTCTGATACTACCTTGTCTGTCACCCCATGTTTTTGAGAAATGAGATTAACAAATAGCTGCACCAGAGCCATTGGAAGGCAAAAAAATTTCAATGGCATTTTGGCAATGCATCTTTTGTTTACTAATTTGGAACCCTTGGATCCAGAAAGCTAAAGAGAAATGATGTAATTGTATTTTTGAAATATGATAGGGAATATGGATCAACCAAAAGTCTGTGAAGAGCGAGCTGCTTTCTTCTGCTTGCTGAGACGCTGCAGGTTTTTACATCAGCTCATGTTGGATCACCAGTCCAGAACATACATACCCAGTCATCTTTATCTGCAGCAAAACGATCAAACAGAGGCTCAATCTTCTCAGATGCCTTACGCTTGCTAATCTTGTTTTGATCAGCAATACGGAAGAATGTTGGTGCCACTTCAGAAAGCCATTTTGGTTCAATAACAGTGACCTGGTGCATGTATTCCTCTGTGAAACTGATGAGCATTTATTGAAATACCTTAGTACAGTTAGACTTACTGGCAGTAAGAACCAGTTCATAATACACACACCATTCAGGGGGTCGCTGGAACAAGGCACTTGAGGGATGAATGCTGACAGGTGTACCCTCAACAAGTGTCTTATAACCTTCAGTGGGGTCTGGAACAGATCGTCAGCACATGAGAACAAACATCACCATGAAAAAGACAAGCTTACCCTTCTTGGCAGCATTTCTGAAGAATCCAGAGCAAATGGCCATCCGTACTCGGTTGTAATTGGTACCACATGACACTATAAAGAGTTGTAAACACATAAGAGGCTTTGATGGCGATAAGGACCTACCAAGATCGTGTTTATATCTATCCATAATTCCAATCAACTCTGATTAAAAAAATCAGCTTCATAACCAACAATAACATTGACAAAAATTTTACACCCACGTTTTCTTACATCTTGCGCTGTTTTCATGGCTCGTGTTTGAATAAAGTTTTCGAAGCACCATGGGTTACTGAATTTCGAGTTTTTCCATCCATTATAGACAGCCTAACAACTTTAATTCAGTACTACTCTCCATGCCTGATGTAATTAAATTATGGATCACTCACAAGTAATGTAAGAAGGTCACCTTCTGGCTGATGAAACTTAGCCTTTTTGGCGTCCGCTTGAGTCTGTTTGTCCTTGGGTCGATAGTATACTTGGCCCCCAGCTTGCAGCATAGCCACAATTGTCAAGGCTTCTTCAGAACATCCATAATCAACAGATTTGATAAGCATCTTGGATAAAGGAGGGTCTAGAGGAAAATCTGCCATTTTTCGACCAATCCTGGTCAACAGCCCTTCATCATCCAAGGCACCAAGAGCATAAAGTTGTTCTAAAGCTGTTAACATGGTTGCTGCTGGAGGAGGATCCATGAAATCGAAACTGATAAGATCGTTGATTCCCATTGCTTTCAGAGTGAGAATAGTAGATGCAAGATTGGTTCGTTGGATTTCAGGAATTGGGTTGGGTAACATTTCATTACGGTAGGCGACCTCTGTGTAGAGACGATAGCACTTGCCAGGGCCCGTGCGGCCGGCACGCCCAGCTCTTTGACGTGCTTGCGCTTGGGAGATCGGCTACACAACATTAGTTTGTTCATGACAACTGATATGAAGACCCACAGTGACTATCAAAGAATCCATACCAAGCTTTGGGTCATAAGCATTCTGCTTTGCAAAACCAGGATCAATGACATAGTATATGCCATCAATGGTGATACTGGTCTCTGCAATGTTGGTTGCGATGACCACCTTACGTGCACCAGGTGGGGCTGGCTCAAAGATGCGTGACTGCATCTCAGAGGGAAGTGCAGCATATACCGGTAAAATGAGAAGCTCTGGAACTTGAGGACCCAATGCCTTGACTCGCTCATATAGAACCTCACATGCTGTATCGATCTCCTCTTGACCTGTAAGGAAAAGAAGAACATCGCCTGCTGGTTCCATGAGATGGATTTGAAGGATGGTGATGAGAGAGGCCTCCAGGTAGTCGGGCTCAGGCTCCTTTGTATAAAGTGTCTCGACGGGGTATGTTCGGCCAGGAATGGTAAAGATTGGGCAACCCCAGAAGTAGGTCGCAAACTTGGCAGCATCCAGTGTGGCAGAAGTACATATTAGCTTAAGATCTGGGCGTCGTTTGCAAGCCTCTGTTAATAACAGTATTAGCATCATGGCGAGTAACATCAGGAGCTTAACCTACTTTTCAGGAGACCGAAGAGGACGTCAGTTGCGATTGTGCGCTCGTGCGCTTCATCAAGCATAATCACAGAGTATTTCGAGCAATCCGGATCAACCAGCAATTCACGAAGAAGCATACCATCGGTCTACATAGGAAGTTAGTCATAGTCAAAGTAAAAGCTGAAACGACTGACCATGTACTTGATCTTGGTCTCAGGACTGGTCATATCTTCAAAACGGATAGTGTAGCCGACTTCAGCCCCGAGTCGACAACCCACTTCCTCTGCAACACGCTTAGCGACAGAAACAGCAGCAACCTTTCGCGGCTGAGTGCATCCCAAACGCCCTTTTTCGAGGAATCCCTCTTCAGCGAGGTATTGCGCCATTTGAGTAGTCTTCCCAGACCCAGTGTCTCCAACTACAACAAGAATTTGATTCTACGAATGCACATGAGTATTCGATTGACTGAAAGTGAACAAGAAGGTACTCACATCTCGAATAGCGGCGACCAACTGCTCCCGTAATTTGTAGATGGGCAGACTGCGTCTTTGTTCTTGTATACTCATAGAAGTGATCTTGCCATACGACACAACTTTATTTGCAGCTTTCCAGGCAGGCATTTGAGCGGCCTTTTGGCCAAGCAGGTTCCCTTTGATGTCTGATGCAAACTGCCGCTCGTTTTGGTTAGCCATGGGATCAAGCCAAGGCTGGTTGATCTCTCTGGTCTCTGCGTCGGCCTGCTCATTCGCTTCCAAACGTTTGAGATCACGTCTTTCTTTCGCCAATGAAGCGCCTGCTAAAGCAGAACGGTTAAGTGAGCTAAAACGGTGATCAACAAAATTGTCGTGTATATCGAACAGAATGAACATTACCCGTCTGGTGCTTTGATGATTTTAACAGGAGAGAGTTCCAGGGTGACTTTGGTCTGGCCCGATAAGAACGCCGGTTCGACTTCATTAACTTCGACATCAATGTCTTCTTCAATCTCATGATTGGCGACGTTAGTGCTGAAGTCTTCATCAAGATCAGGGTACTGCAATCCCATCAGCCCATTATTCTCGCGTACAGTAGGAATACTCACATCTGCTGCAGATACGGCCCCACTGGCTATGAGCTGTTTAATCTCGAACCGCTCGGGACTTGATAATCTCTTTGCACTAGATCGCTGCCGCTCATCAACTGCTAAGAGGGGGGTGCTGTTACTTCCACTAGCTGCATAAGATGACATCCTTTGCTGCTGCACTGCGGCCTCTTCAGCAGTCTTGACAGTAAGATGTGGGCTTATAACTAAGTCAACAAAAAGCAGGTGCAGCATACACTTGCACTCACGAAAGATCATCACCAGTGTTCTGATCGACATCCTTCATACTTAGACCGATCTTAGGACTGACAGCCATAACTTTGACTTTGACTCGTTGACCCCGTTTAAGGAAGTCTCGGGGTGAGTTAACTCTTCCATTTGTAATATTCGATACATGGATTAAGCCTGAAAGTGTCAGTTCAAATCAAGCATGGGAAGGCACGATTGGGATAACTTACCTTCATTTGACCTTTGATTACCATCGATTTTTCTTTCTACGCCATCTAAAGTTACAAAAGCCCCAAAATCGGTGATATTCGCGATAGTGCCATTGTAGATCTTGTAGAGTACGGGCCTCTCATCAACCGTCGGACGCCCATGTCTAAAAGAATCTCTAAAGCTGCCTCCTTCATATCCGCCCCGTCGTCCTGACGACCCGTCATGACCACTGCTAGTGGCACTCCGCAATTTCTTCGCAGCAGGCTCCCCGTCCAAGAAATCCTCAGCCGCCGGTCTATTTCGGCGAGACGCGATCGACTCTAACTGGGCCATAGTATCACTGGTCGAAAGTGATTCCGGAAGGGTCTCGTGCGGTTCTTTTGCGGCCCTTTCGTCGACATATTTCTCGGCAGGCTTCCAATCTTGGTCAGGCATGGACAACCCGGGAAACTTTCTCGCCTGAAGTTGCTTCTGCTCCTCCATGACAGATTGCCCATCGTCAGACTTTCCTGACTGCTTCGAGGCTTTCATCTTGGCCGCTTTCCTCTTATACTTGGGGTGCATGGTAACGATCAGTCTGTCGAGATTCTTGACAAACCATTCGGGAAAGTCTGCGCCGATCTCATTGAGCTTCTTCTGGAACGCTTCAGTTGTTTTACTTTGTTCGTGAAGCTGTAATGAGTCAGAACCTCCACAGAGGAAAGAGAAAGGAGAGACCTACTGCTATCACAAATTCAGCTAGTTTTTTGTCTTGAAGCTTAGTGTGGTTGAAGAGCTCCTGGGACACCTTCGATACAAGCGAGAGAAGCTCGAGCTTATACAGCTCTTTATCAGTGGACATCATAAAAGCAGCTTCTGAAGTCGGAAAAGAATTATAGGAATCGGCGACTTTCGGTGGGTAGTCTAGGTGATAAGTAGAAATTGGGAGTGTCGTTGGCTGACCGATCAGCTTGAGCGCAAGCAATTGCGGGTTTTTAGGAATATCGTTTTGATAGTAGTATTGCTCGTCGTGACGGTTGCCGTTGCTGGCGAGTGGCGGCGACGGAGCAGGAACACGCAAGAAGCAGCAGCAGCAATAACGGCGGCGGCGGCGGCGGCGACGAAGAAAAGAAACAACAACAATAACACGTCACCTCTTTGTAAATCAGTACTGTTACGTAAAAAATCCACCCTACTCCTCTGACGTCATGCTCGTCATGCATATATACCTATAACGACTCTCTCCACCAAACACCAGCGAACGAATATGTGTAAGCTACTAAAAGCTACTTATATTATGTTGCATATAAAAGGCATTCATTGGTGAAGTTCCAGCCGCTAACATGCACACTAGGGGAAAGTTGAATCATTGAATTGAACAACGCCTTTGCTCTTCATTCTCACTAATACTCCCTCGACATACGCTAGCACCTCAAACTCTCGACCATGTCGTCTTCTCAGACACGCAAACGATCACAGCGACTGAAACTGCCGGGTGGAACAGCGACCGAGTCAGCCCGACGTCAGGTACAAGAAGTAGGGGCTATAGCCCAAGATGGTCTGAGTAGTGGGGCTTGGATCTATCCCCTTTTGGTGAGTCTTTGAATGGAAGAGGGTAGAGAAATATGAGATCTCAGTGCTGTTGATTCCTGGCATCATAAAGTCAAGTTGTTGATGAGTTTCATCTGTAGGGTATTTTGTATCTGTTTTCTCGTATGTGCAAAAACCGCTATTGGACTCATTCATAGACTTACTTTTGCTCGTTTGAAATTTGTAGACCCAACTTTGATCAGACCACTGCTCCCCATAATATTTAAAGGGATTTTGATGTCAGCGGGGGTGATCGCGGCTCTGTTCGCATTTGCTTATTTGCCCCAAGTGGCAATACTCGCGGTAATCTCTGGACCTCTAGGCAAGTATTGTCATCATTACAGGCACACTCAAAAGCAACCATTGACGAACGTTCATGCCTATAGCCTTTGCTTTAGCGATTCCCCTCATTTTGGGTGAAGCCTTTGTAGTGGTCATGTTCCTCACCAGAGGAATCTTAGTGGCTCAGGCTACCGTCGACATATTCGATGCGGTGAGGCTTTTCTGTTATGGATTGTTTTGACTGTAGCTAATTTGCTTATGTTGATCCATAAGGTTCTTTTACAAAAAGGACATTCTGTTTTAGTCGAAAATGGTAGACAAGTTACCAACAAGGGGGGAAAGGTCAAACAGTTGGGAACTTTGATGACAAAGCCTTTGTCCCGTTTCAATGTCGTAAGTTCACCATTATGATTAGCTGGCTACCATGGTATCTTTCTGACACTTGAGTCTTCAGGACAGCGTTGTTCGTTATCTTCTCACCTTGCCTTTGAACTTCATTCCCTTGATTGGAACTATCTTCTTTTTAGGGTAAGTCCCCTTAAACCTTATCTGCTTTCTCTTTTGTTGAAGCCTTCCTCATTTTCGGTAGCTATAATGGCTACAAGGCAGGGCCTGGCTTCCACGCACGTTACTTTCAGCTTAAAAACTTCGATAAGGATCGTCGTCAGGCCTTTATTAAGAAGAGGCGCGGTGCTTACCTCATGTCAGTTTCTCCCGTGTTAGGATAAATCATGTGTCTAACATTCTGTCAGGTTTGGTACCATGGCTATGGCGCTGAATTTAATTCCCATTGTGTCAATTGTGTTCTCTTGTGTGTATTAACATACTTCAAATGTCAGTTTGTTACTAACTCCTTAACAGTTACTACCGCTATAGGCGCCGCTCTGTGGGCGGCTGAACTAGAGAGCAAGGGTAAGACGCCAACAGCAGTTTCTCAGAGCGATGCGAACAATTCAACTGGCCAGCAAGAGGAAATAGAAGTGCAGCTTCCTGAGCGGGCCGTAAATGACCAGAAGAAAGAATTATAAGACGCGGAAGTATTGGTGAGGATATTAATTCAAGATGCAGTGTTATTATCTCGAAATACGTCTTTGTCCTTATGTCTCCACAGTGCTGGTGTCATTCGCTTTCTGGGGGAGCGATGAGCAGGCCTACACGCAGGCAGATTTCCTTTTCTTTCTTCTCAGAAACCAGATACTTTCTTATGCAAGTTGTGCTCTGTACTTACATTATTACACGTTATACCACCGACACTACTACTATGTATTGGCTGATGGAAACTGAAGAGTGTACGGCACCGACAACGGACACATTCGCTGATGTTTTTGCCTTGTCACATACATAACTAAGTAATTCCGAATTGCATTGATAAAACGTTGCATGTAAAATTTGCCTGCGTTGATGTCTCATTTGTGAACGTTTCATTTGTGATCAATCATATAATAGTACAAGTGCGTACGCAGTAGTGGTGCGTGATGGTAATACAATAACGGTGTCATCGCAGTCCCAGTGCCTCCTCGTTGTCACCATCTTTCATAGACGACCAACGCAATCGTCTTCAATCATCGTCGTCAACAACCACCACACACCGTGACAAACGTGATAAATGATGATGATGATGTGTGGCGGCTGCTGGTGGCGGAACACCCCGACTGTCATACAACAACTCGTACTACTGCCTGCAGTATATGTTAATTATACTCTTCTTCTTATACTACGAGTACTATTTACGTCGCCACACCTCTCGCTCGCTAACGTGGTTCAATCTCGTTTTTACTCTTTCTATCATCATCGCCAATTAGCTAAAACAGTGTCAGTGCAATAATGTGAGTACAGAGCTTTCTAAAACTGTCTTGTCTGTTGAACGCATAGAACATCCGGAATCCAAAAAAAAACTGATATGCTTTCATTTTTCAGCATCATGCCTCCAGCACCCACAGTTCAACAAATTCAGAGCCTCTATTCAGCCACTGTCAATGCGTCCCAGCGCTTCACTTCTTATAACTTTCATAAATACTTTCTTCGAAGAGCCGACGAAGTATTCAAACCCGTCCTTGCCTCATTAGCTCCACCCGCTGGTTCGGCACCTTCAGATCCTATAGACCCTTCCAGACTTGCTCAGTTTTACGAACAGCAAAAGACTCAACTTGAGATACTTGAGAGGGCTTCAGAAGTTAACAGGATGTATGAAGGACCGAAGTTGGTAGTGGAACATGCTCAGCCTATAACAAGTGGCGGAGGGGCTGGTATGGAAGCTAGTGCCGGTGGTGGCGGTCAACCTGAATGAGTGTGAGCTATTTGTCTGACAGCTGCCAAATTATTAAAGTGTTTAGAGGATCACTGATACACATAATCAGGTCTCACCAATAGTGTTCTTGTGTCATAAGGTTGTGATCGATTTAGGATATCGTCCTCCAGTATGATAAAGTACCTGTTCAAGTACAGTTGCCCCATTTAACAAAGACCCTACCATGGATCCTTTGTATGCGACTTTTCCTCGTATTACAATTATGTGTTTCGACCCTATGTAAAGTGAACGTGCGCTTCCTTTCATTAGTCCCGGTTAGTATCTTCTGGTCACATAATAGCTTCATGTCTACACAAGTCGGTTGCATCCTGTCCTACTGATTGCCATCGACACCCCACGGCTTTACCAATATGATCTAAGATGTCTCCTATCATGCGTTTATTTGGCAAGGCGCAGAAAGACCAAGAACGTGATAGGGCATGGACTGCACTTGCCGATGAAGAGGTAGGCGCTAAGCGGAAAGGCTCGAAAGAAAAGAGCAATCATCAATCTGCGGGAGCGCAAGCAAGCTATAGCTCTTCTAAGTTGCAACTTAAACCGGATGACGCCAACGATCTCGACACTCAACCGTTCGTGGCCACCATCCCAGAATTCTCCAAGGGAAAACTTTTACTCTGGCGATTAAGCATTATTTTGCCCTTCCTCACGGCCGGGTGCCTTCTGTACTTGTTGACATGCTCGACATCGTCTTGGAGAGCAAATTGGAGCTCCATCAAGATTGAATTGCCAA
>NC_006686.1:292500-312500 GCF_000091045.1 Cryptococcus deneoformans JEC21
TCGGATATGTCCGCCGCGTTTTATGTCCGTTCATTCAGGGGCTTTTGTCGGGCCTAATGACTGACTGGGAGTCTCTCCCCTTGAGATGGTCGACTCTCCGACTCTCCGTCCCCTCCTTTCCCCCGTTCGTTCCTCCCGCTAGCTTCTTCACGCCCTCCTTTCCTTCAGCCCGGCAACCGTCGATCAATCAACCAACAACCCCGTTTCGGCTCCAAAGGGTCGGTAGTGAAACATCAAAGAAATCAACTCCAGGACGCGACTTACTATCTACGACACGACATCATGGACATTGAAGAGTGAGCTCGGGTGTGACAGGAGGCATAAATGTATCCATCTGACTTTGCTGGACTTTTTGCCGATAGGTTTCGGAAAGCAGGTAGGCCTCTGTTGTTTACGTATGCAAGGCGATGCTTCTGACTCTTGCATACTAACTACCCAACCAGGATATGCGGCTGTTGACGCTATCTGTAATTACTATGAGCAGCTCTCCCAAAAGCCAGTCAAAGCTGAAGTTGAACCTGGATACCTCTTAGAAAAATTGCCATGTGCGTAAAAGAGCTGGTCCGCCTCAAGCATGAAATTCGCCATCTAACGCCTTGCCTGCTTGAATTTGTAGCAGAGGCGCCAGTCAAGGGGGAGCCGTTTGAGCAGATAACAGCCGCTTTTCAAAATGATATCCTTCCTGGCAGGTCTTCCTCATTTGTTACCCTCACGACCTCCCAAAACCTAATAATGAGCTTCCAGGTATCACCCACTGGCAATCACCCAATTTCTTTGCTTACTTTCCTTCAAACACAACGTTTGAGGGTATGCTTGCTGATCTTTATGCAGCTAGTGTCAGTAACCCTGGTTTCAACGTGAGTTTTCTGATAATCTCAGTTAGTGTACCACAGCTCACTCCTTAAGTCTAGTGGATTTGCTCCCCAGCTTGCACCGAACTGGAGCAAGTCGTCGTTGATTGGGTAGCCAAGATCTTGGGGCTCTCCTCGGCCTTCTGGACTGATTCGAAAGTTGGCGGAGGTGTGATAATGGTATGACCTGGCGCTTGAAAAGGAGACTATCCATGCTCAATGATGGTTGTATAGGGATCCGCATCGGAGGCTGCTTTGACTGCTGCAATGGCTGCTCGGGAGAGGGTGTTAAGAATCCTCTCCAAAGACGCCAACGCGGTAGCCAATGAGGATATTGAAATTCCCGAAGATGTGAGACAGAAGTATGGGCAAAAACTGGTCATCTATGGGAGCACACAAACTCATAGCATTGGTGCCAAGGTATGTCCGCCAGCGCCTCATCTGATTATCCGCTGACAGTTATCCGTTGTTTCAAGGCTGCGATTCTTCTGGGCCTTCCTTTCCGAGCAGTGCCGGTGACTGCAGAAGACGAGTATGCTCTTAGAGGGGATGCTCTGCGAGCAGCAATTGAAACCGACGTCGCAGCTGGGTTGATCCCTTTCCTTGCCAGTGAGACATACAAGCAACCACCGACTATGGCAGAGTTGAGCTGACACTGTTTGAAAGTTGGCACTGTGGGAACAACTTCATCTGGCGCTGTAGATAGAATTGCTGAGATCGGACAAGTCTGTATGTGAAATAATCCCTTTGCCACGACAAGTACTGACTGCAATTTTAGTAAAGGATTATCCTACCATGTTCTTACACATCGACGCTGCAGTCAGTAGTCTTGGTCCTTGATGTTATCAACACAAGTTACTGATTTGATAACAGTGGGCAGGCGTTGCATATGCACTTCCAGAGTGCCGAGACCAGCTTCGACTTGCCGAGGTCAACGAGTATGCCAATTCCGTCTCTACCAACCTTCATAAATGGGGTTTGACGACATTCGATGCGAGTATGTACACTTTCAACTAATTGTCGCATATCTTACTTAACGTTTGCAGCACTTCTGTTTGTCAAGGACCGACATGACTTAACGCAAACATTCGACGTGACTCCTGTAAGCCCTCTTCAATTGACTATACCAACGTGTGACTGACTGCTGTAAAAGCTCTATTTAAGAAGCAAAGAGGCGGATACTGGGAAGGTAATTGACTACCGTAACTGGCAAATTCCTCTGGGGAGGAGGTTCAGGAGTCTCAAAATATGGTTTATCCTGAGAAGTTATGGTGTTGAAGGTTTCCAGCGTCACTTGACCCGGGTACGGCAGATCAACCCCTCTATTGGGATTTTCCAGAAATTTGAAGCTGATTACATTCATTATAGGGTATCGAGCAATGCCAGAAGCTCGCTTCTATAGTCCGCGCGTCTCCCGATTTCGAACTTGTCACCGAGCCCGCCCTTGCTCTTCTAGTCTTTCGTTTGGTACCAGGACATACCACACAGCTGTCAGCAGAGACTCTTAACAATCTCAATAAACGGCTTTACAACCGCCTAGACGCACGAAAGGATGTGTTTTTGACACAAACTGCCTTGAAGAGCAGCAATGGGAATAGTGTTACGTGCATCAGGTTTGCTATGGGTGGGGTGCATACCAAATTTGAGCATGTTCAAAAGACGTGGGAAGTGGTTAAAGAGGAGGGGTGTAATACCATCGACGAGTGGAAGAAAGAGGAAGGTAATCAATGAGCGAAGTGTTGAAACGCGCCGGGATATATCAGGTGGTCGCATCTACTGTACTGGTACACTTTTTATATTTCTAAACAGATCTTGTAATGCCGACATCTTTATTCCACCACGCTTCTTTGTCATGTTGAGTTTCTTCGCTTGGTTCTCCGGACATTCCATCTGTAAAGAGAGATGCATTTAGATCGAAGAAATACTGCTTCTGTTTGAGAACACGGTCGGAGTGAATATTGATAGATCTGGATAGACGATGGACTGTGCTGGATGTGTAACAAAATGAGACACTTAGAGCGTATGTTGTACACTAGCTATACTTCAGTTCCTTTAGGTTCTTTACTTGTCTAGAACACGCCACACCTTCGCTTTTCGATGAGAACCCTCATCCAACGTCACTTTGACAATCTGCGCCCTTTTCAGTCGTATTAATACTCGACTGAACTTGGCTGCAAATTGTCTTAGTTTCCTAAGGGAGAATCTTCTTTTGAGCTCCAGCACTAAAATCATTAAGTGATAGTACATTAAAATCTGTTGTACCTACATTGTAATAAATTACCATAATAGCTAGTAGCATAAATAGTGATCCTGTTAGTGTATATAGAAATAGAAGGAGTGTAGCTCGTACTCGAGATGCTGAACCACCCCAAATACCTCACCAGATGCTACTTCTTAACCAGCCTACCTGGCCCTTAACCCACGACACCATCCCAATGAGAAGAACGAATAATAGATCAGTAAGCACTTGCTTTTGTAGCTCGTGAACCTTGCTTTGACTTCTCCCTTGACCGTATGACTTTGATATTGGCAGTAGAAATCATGTTGAGGGTGTTTGTGAGCATCTGCTTTTTGATAGCACCTTTGCTTCACGTCGAAAACGATCCATTCTCTTCTCTGGGGGGTCCCAATAAGTCTCAATATCAAGCGATGGACACCATCTATCCTCCCTCCAAACTCCTTTAAAGTCGGTGCTGACACAGAGATTTTAATCCGAAAGCCTTACTTCTCGAATCTCATCCTCCGCAAGATTGACGACAGGTGCTCTACCATCGTATTTATGGTCGTCTCCCTTATTTCTCATACCATTCATGCTAATGAGACCAGCAACATGAAGCCTATTGTTAGATGACGTGGTGATGACATGGACCAGGCGGGGGTGGATTTTTACTTGTATTCGGTCTCCTTTGACCTTTGAACTTGAAATAAATGGACCCAAGGTCACTCATTGTTGGATAGACAGTGATTTTCTTAATAGCCTTTTATAGTGATAGGCTGAACAAGAACATGGGAGGAGATCGAGTGGTCATGCCGAGATTCCATCAATTGTGGTCAGCGAGCCTATGGATGTTTTGAGCTGGCTGTTGGAAACAGAACCGTTTCAAGAGAAGGTGCTTTTGGCCAAAACATCGCAGACGAATACTCTCACACCCTATCTCATAGGGGCACAGGATGTGCACTAAAAGTTCCATGTATAAAAGCTAGTCAATGAACCAAACCTAGTACAGATTCGCTTCTACAAAGAGGGCATATTATATCATAAGCGATTGATTCGTATCGATTCAAAAGTCTGTGCTCACTTCAGCAGCTGCTATACGACTCAAAATTTTACCCATTACCGCGTCCCCGCTTGCTTCTTTATATCCTTCTTTTCTGATGGGGTGAACAACCAGTCCAGATGTGATGCCTTGAGTACAGATTGCTTGACATAATCTTGGACCATATTTTGCCATGAGCTAGCAGCGCGTTCTTCGCCACCATTGCCGACAGCAGAACTGAGCAAAGAGGAGATGAAGTCGGCACCACTATCTGGAGCAGGCTTCGAAGCTCCTCCGCGCTGTCCGAAAGCCTTATCTTTTGTTGAAGACCGAGTGGAGTACTTCGATCGAGGGGTAGCCTTCTTCTTCCCTTTGCTAGTACTGCTACCATCCTGATTTCCTGAGAACAAGCTTGACAGGTAGGCAATACCCGGGCTCGCTTGAGCTCCCCTGGCACCATTATCAGCAGGAGCCAGGCCTGACCATTGCTTGGCAAGCTCCATCAACTCTCCCATGCTTCCCTGTCCTGAAGCCTGCATTATCCACGCAGCTATCCCCACCAGCGGGGCAAGGCGTAAAGAGATGCGTAAGAAACGAGAAAAGTAGCCAAATATGCTGGAGACTGTGGACCAAACGATGATGAAAGCTACAAAGATGATGAAATAGCCGACGTAGGGGCTAATGAGTCGGAAAAGGGGCAAGAATGAGGAGGGATCTGAGAACGTTGGCGGGCTGAACAAGAGTTCCTGAGCATCTTTGGGGAGCCAGGGGACGATATTTTGGTAGATAAATTCTCTATGATAGTAACTTGAGCAAAGGATATCACATTTTATACCTGACTTACTCCATGATCGGTGGCAGGAAAAGATGTGGTGAGAGGCGAAGAGTGTGGTGGAAACGATAGTGTATGATGGCGCGGCGGGAACAGATTTGTTTGTTTGTTTCCGTCGGCAACACGTCATTAGTCCTTTGTCGGCGATGGCCGATTGGAAGTCCACTACTTATATTACTATGATTATTATGACCATAGCACTGTATATATTTCACTCTGCTATATCCACCTCGCGATGTCCACCTCACCCCCCGCCCCCCCAGCACTCGCCCAGTGGCAGGTTAATAACGTCCCCCCGGCTGCCTACTAGTAACAATCTGTTCCTCCGCCAACAATTGTCCCCCACTGACTGCCGTCCACAGCATACCTGACTTCATCACAGAGGAAGAGGAACAGTATCTCATCAAGAAGATTGGACAAAGCCCACAGCCCAAATGGAAGACAGTGGGCACAGGAAGAAGGTGATTATCCGTCTACTAGGCAGTGTTGCTTTGCTGATCAGATATTTCGATTAGACTACAGTACTGGGGTTCGTAATTGTCAGTAGTACAAGGCATGGATGCTGACTCAGCGACATGCAGGCGGTACCATGTCTAAAACAGGTGTCCTTTTACCGGAAGCCCTGCCCGATTTCCTTACCAAATTGTGAGTGAACTATTTGTCGATATATCGTCTACTTATCAACGCGTTACATCCGCTCACGCAATGTTCAATATAAATTGACAGTCCAGATATCATCAGTCGTATAGGAAAGTTTTTGAAATTAGCTTCACCGGATGGCCCCAGGCTGGATATCAATCAGGTACGCCATCTCCCTGTCAAATAAACATCTATTTGGAGTACTGATTCGTGATTCAGGTACTCGTCAATGAGTATAACCCAGGCCAAGGAATCGCTGTGAGACCTTCCTAACGCTCTCTCTCGGTTTCGCTCTAACACGACCGCTAGCCACATGAAGATGGACCTGCATTCCAACCCCTTGTTGCCACCATCTCCCTCGGCTCCCATACCGTGCTTGACCTCCACCACTACATATCTAGTACCTCCCCATCACCTCCCATGGTTGCCACCGTTTCTTCCACAGACAAAGACTCCGGAAGTTGCGCTCGCGCAGTCGCGGCCGTACCCCTGGCCCATTTACTCGTCCTTCCACGATCACTCCTCATTCTCTCCTCATCACTGTACACCTCGCATCTACACGCAATAGCGGCGAAGACGCAGGACTCAGTGATGGCCGGGGGTGCGGATGATGGAGATGTGGTAGCTGTTGCCAATGCGGAATTACTGGGCGACCCTGCAGTGATGGAAAGTCTTCGGAATGGAGGAGTATGGGTGAAAGAGAGGGGTGTCCGCACAAGTCTAACTTTTAGGCACGCCCAAAAAGTGATTAAAGGCGGGGCGCTAGGCAAAGTCATGGGGAATATGAGGAGACCTTGAGTCAAACGCAAAACATTAGCATAGTAATAGCATAGCATGACATTTAAGTAAAGAAAAAAGGCAATAATGACTTACTCGTTAACCACCTAGACCAAGTCCCAGTTCATCCAGCATGTATTGCAGCACAGTTCTGCCACTTCCTTGCTCCTCGCTAGATTCTAGAGACGGCGACCGAGCGCTGGCATTTCCTTTTGACCCAGTTGACGGCGTTATCATCTGTCGCGAAGGGGATGATAGGCGATGTGCTTTTGAAACGCCTGTCCTATTCATAATAGGGGTCACAAACCCTTCTTGTGTCCGCCCGTAATCTCGCTTATCAGGAGTAACTTTTAGATACGGAAACTCGTCGTCTGGTAGCTGCATAGTAAATGATGTACCAGCAGAAGTATCCAAAACGGATGTCTCTGATGAGGACAGGCTTATGTCGGGGAGTATAGGTGGTGGCAGGGCTGAGCGTAATGATGCCGATTCCTCCCAGTCTTCCTCATCATCATCCAGCCATGACGATACCTTTTCTACTCCCAGCCTCGAATCGCCTCGCCTATCTCCTTTTGCAGGTGGAGGAAGCGTGATATGAACCCCGCGACGTCTGGCAGCAACCACCAACGCCATGATCATAACCGCCATCTCATGCTCCCTTCCCCGCACCACATTCACCGGATCGACCACGGACAGGTCCATCCCTAGAATATCATCCGCCAAAACCCCAAGGACACATTTGATGACTACGAGTTCGTCGCCGGATGTTTGACATAGCCGGGTAGAGTGTGGAAGAGGGAGACGGGTATTGAGGATGGTCTCAAGGGTGAGGAGGAGGAGCGAGGGCGGGATAGCGGCGAGCGAGGGCGGGTTAATAGGGATGTGGAGAGCAGTGAGAAGCTGGTGGAAGAGAGGGAGAGGGGGTGTCGGCATGGGAGAAGGTTGGGTGGATGGATAAGAAATGACAGAGAACTGGGCGAAGAATGATAATTGAAGAACCAAGCATAGCGCGCGTCTGACGGAAGGAACAAACAAACAAAAACATGCCCAAAACACTGGCGTTTGGGACTGAGCCAAGAATCATACTGCCAACTGCCGAGAAACTCACACGAGGCCATGATCTAGTATTGGCCTACGATATATGCACAAGTAGTACAGTTAGTGCAATTGCTGTGATATGGATCACTACAGGAATCAAAGATTGCAACCACATCCGTTATGCATTCGGTATGAAGACAAAATGGTGTCTTGATGCTGATGTATTCACATTATCCCTTTTTAATTAACTCTTCCATCACCACCTCTCAACAAGAAAGGTATTTAGACCTTGACTCCTTGCCCAGCCAAGAACCTCTTCAAATCATACAAAAGCTCAATTTGCTCAGGCTGGGTCAAGGAAGTGACTACAGCCTGCATGATTCCACCGACAGTCACGTTTTGGATCTAGAAACAGAAAATAAGCATAAGCGTCAGAAGAAGATGAATTCAGTTTAACGTACTCGGATGAGTGAGCTGTAATAAACGTAAGAGAAAAGACCCATCATGAACCTGCAGCAATGCTCGTGAGCATCTACACAACAACCACAAACTGCCCAACACTTACTGGCAGTCCATTCGGTCAGTCATACCACCATGTCCAGGGATAGAGTGACCAAAGTCCTTGATGTTGAAAGCTCGCTTAAAGCCGGAAGCAAAAAAGCCGCCAAAGGGAGCCACCAAAGAGGCGAAGGTGGCCATAACGAGACAGTGGATTTGGAAGGGAGCGTAGGGGATGGAAGGTGGGGGGTGGCCGAGCTACATTAAAAGAATGAGCAATGGCCCGAAAAAAATCTTAATGGCAGAATGACGCTTACGATAGTCTGAAGAGCTTGCCTGGCGACACCGGTAAACTCGAAACTGTGCCACATAAAGACAGGGTTGGGTCGGCAAGTCACCTGAGAGAAGACATTGGTACCAAGATCACGGGCGGGGCAGATCATGTAAGGATATCGCATCCAGAATGTACCCCACTGAACGTCATGGTAAATGCACTGCCAAGCCTGAAAGCAATATCGAAGACTCACAGCAATGCCGAACAAAAGAGTGCAGATGAAAGCGCCCACGAAGCCTTCGACAGTCTTTTTAGGACTCAACTTGATCAGAGGAGTCTTACCGAAAAGCTTGCCTACAAGTACGTACGTGTACATTAGCAACTGGGATAGAACAGTCAAAGACAGGACACGCACCGCAAACGTATGCCATAACATCGTTACAGATGACCAAGGATGCAGGAACGAAGAACCACACCAAACCTTCGAGAATGTTGTTCACGATGAAATGGCTATCAGGGTCAGTTATCTGGAGAAGAATCATGAAAACCAAGACTCACCTAGACACCACAATGAGCAAGAGTGAAATATGGACCCAACAGAAGAGAGCAAATTGCTGACGAAGGTACTGCCTCTGGAGATTTGCGACGAACCCAACAAAGCCTTTAAGACAAGTCAGTGGCATGCGCCAGTCATCAAGAGAAAGGATACTGACCAACAACATAAAGCATGAAGCTAATAAATCGGTGGTTGCGAGCAAAGGGGATGAAATAAGCGTCCACAAAGACAATGTGCTTGAAGTAATAGATAATAGATTCGCCGTAGAGGAAGTAGTTGGCCACGACGAAGAAATACCTGACAGAACTGTTTAGTATTAATAAGAAAGGAATTGTTGGGTATTACAGACCAGTTGATAGTCTTGTTCCAGCTGTCGCCTTGCTCTCCAGGAGTAGCAGCCTTGGAACCACCGTCTGAATTACGTTCCAGTCATCAGATGACATTATATTACACGATTATGTCAATAACTCACGGTCACGAAGGTCGAAAAGAGCAGTGACCTCATTGTAGACAAGCGTTTGACACAACATGACGAGAAGGATCATGTAGGGGTGACCCATACAGAGAAGAACTGCAAAAAAACTCTGAGCATGGAATTTGGAGGGTAAGGTAAAGACCTACCGATGAAGCCGCCGATCATGATAAAGGTCCAGATCGTCCTCTCAATCATGTTGCGATTTTTCTTGGGAGCAATGGTTTTCTCGCCTTCCTTGCCCTCGCCGGGAGCAAGACCATCCTCAAACTTGACAGCAATCTTGCTAGGGCTAGCAGAGTTCATGACGTTTCCAGGACCAGCGGGTGTAAAGTCTTGAGGAGTCTTCCTTTTCCTGTTGGCAGGGAGAGCATTGCCAGTCGGTTGAGGAAGAGTAGCCGGCAGGGAAGGAGAGAAGTTTGAAGAAGGGGGGCTAGAAGAGCGGGCAGCGTCGGCCTTCTTGGGAGTCTCCTTCTTCTGTTCCTTATTTTCCTCTTTTTTCTCAGGGACCGCGGTAACAGGCTTAGTCTTCTTGGGAGCGATGTCGGGAATCTGCTTCTCTAAGGCGGGAATTTGGGAAGGACTGGTGGTAGAATGTTCGAGTTCAGTCTTCGCCGGACTAGAAGCCTGTTGCTTAGGCGCTTCTTGAGGGATAGGAGCTTCTATATTCGTCTCTGGAAATTCCTCCGCGCCAGGGACTGAAGGAGTACCAGGGCTTTCGGTTTCGGAACCTGACTGCTTGTTGGACTTTGATTTTCCGTCCAGGCCCTTGGAAGCTTGTCGAGCCAGCCGCTTTCGTGCAGACTTGGACAACGTAGCAGTTTGACTTTGAGACCCGGAAGGATTTTCGGGAGAACTGTGGGCAAATTGGTTCAGCTTGGATCTCGCGAAAGCAGGAGGCGCCAACTCACGTCTCTACAGGGGCCTCCTCCTCCTCCTCAACTTCTTCATGTTCGGCAGCGCCTTTATTGAGCAGCTCATACATGCCACCACTAAACAGGGGTTGACCTCTGTGTGACGACATGACTGTTGTTTTGGGGAAATTTTGGGTTGCAAGATGGAAGATGGAAGGAAAAAGATGAACAATGAAATGGCAGCCACAAAAAGGCAGCGGTTGAGAATTGGAGACAAGGCGGCCGGCGGTGACGTTGCAGCAGCTTGCAGAAATCACGGAAACAAATTTATCACTGGCCAATCACACATCAGGCGTCTCCCGCACCAAACGAAATTACAAAATTCATCATGAAAGTTCCTCCAACATCTCTATCACCTTTCTCCTTCTCATCTATCCTTCAAGTTTCGTCTTTTCTCAAATACCATGATTACTTAATGTGGGTCACATTCTATTAATATCCCCGCTTCTGCCTCCCTTCCCGTTTGGATGAGCGTAACAATCCAACTCCTAAAGCCCTGTCGTCCCTCGAACCTCTTTAGTTAGGTTTGAGTAAGAGGGCAGGACGTGCGCCGGGTAGGACCGGACAGCTGGAGGACCTTAATTACACATGACCTGAACTTCATTGACCACCTTCTTGTTGTGTGATAGACAGCCTGAAGAGTTGCATGTGCTAACAATAGTGTTTTTCAGATTACTCAATAAGATGAGGATCGCGGCTACTTCAACAGATGTTCTTTCTTGATAGGCTCTGGGTGAGTGTTTTTTCTTACCCTCTTTCTCATGTTCAATGGAGCGCTATGAAGATAAACCACATACCATACATACTTTACCTCATTCGCCGGCGATTCGTCGTGATTAGCGTGACACTTCAGCCTTGACTGAGCGCTCCTACTTTCCACACCTTCCTTCCTTACCTGTTAGGATTATTATAATGGAAGTGCTGACTCTAAGTAGCTGTAGAATCTCAAGCTCTTGAGTCATCCCTCTTCATGGCACCGCGCCAAGTCACATGAGTAAGTTGTAAAAACCGGCTTTGCCCCTTCTTTCTATTGTGATGAAAATCTTTCGATGGGCGGACAGATCCTAATCCCGTGCGCTCTGCGCTAAACACCTCGTGTACAAAAGTAGGTGGGGAAAGGGAATTGGTGAATTCATCGTGATCTGAATCTTCCATACATCTTGCCTTCTCCAAGCCCGGGCGCATTATTGTATGGTCAGTTGCTGACTGCTATCACAGAGACTAGTCACTTTGTGATCAGAGTAAGGTAAGCGTCATGCCCACACCCTCCTCCAATATTCCAGCGGGTTTGTCAACCTAGCGTGGCAACGATATGAAGGTTCATCTGTGCAATGCGCTGTTTCGTGCTGGCAGCCAGGCTAGGTTGTCATATCACTAGATAGCCTTCTTGTATCTCTTCAGTTTGCATTGTTCTGGAATGCATCACTCGTTTTATCATGATTGGATCGTCTTTTGAGACCAGCCACGAACAGCTATAGATATTTCTAAATTCGGCGTTGTTAGCAGTATGGAACAGTTGTACATATACCGAGGCGTAAGCCGTGGACCAACAATGTTGTGACTGCCTCCACCACTACGCGGGAGACAGCGACCGACCGACCGACGGATAATCACGACATGAATACTTTTCGCATAAATGCACTACATGATTATAACTTGACTTGCTATATCATCAACCCACGATCTGCGACGTTCGAAATGACTTCTGAAAGCGAGCCAAATACATCACTCCCGTTTAGCCCTATACAACAGACGCTGCCGGCGACGCCCTCTCGCTCGACCTCACAAGTATCAATGGTTTCTGCCGAAGCCTTATTGTCCCATAGCAGCCCCACAAAGCAACTCACGCCATCACACCGTTCGTCTCTACCTTCGGCACTACCTTATAATACTCTTCTTAATGCACCGGCAGGTAGTCCTGCGTTAAGGGCACGCGCCTCGACAGCTTCATCAAGTCGAGCACCTTCGGTCTTGGACGACGCTCGTGTAGAGCATAACGATAGTGAAACTCAAGTCTTAGAAATAACACCACCAATGGATAATTATGAGCTTGATGGAGGTAGTGACCACACAAGTTTGCCTTCTGATGCGTCCTCCATCAAGGGCAAGGAGAAGCAGCGATCGAATGATCGCAATGAGATTGAAACTGTGGGAGCTGGAGGGGAAATGGCTTTGCCTTCGGGAGATGCTAGAAAAGGACTGAAAGAACTTGTGCGGAGGAGCACTACAGCGGATAAAGGTTATGGAGGGCATGATCACCGTCGGCTATCGGAAAAGCTTTCACAAAGTATGTCAAGGCCATGGCCATCTTTCATCGTTTGTGGCTAACTTTGACTAGCAGATGAAAATCTACAAATTCTGATAACACAGTCAGACAAGATGTCCTATTCGCCTCGATTGTATTATGTTTTAACGAATGCTGGAAAACCCGTTTTCTGCTCGTGGGTTTTCTAACCTTATCTGCTTATGCGGATCTGCCGTAACTAAATGACACAGACATACCCGCCCCTCTGAGGATGATGTTACTAACCTCATGGGTGTCGCGCAAGCATTAATATCCATCTTTGCCGACGATGATGATCGATTAAGGCAGGTTCTCAGTCAGGTAGTGTCACAAAGTCGTAAATGACCTGGTCTTTAGATACATCATTAAAGGCAACCATCGCGTAGCATTTCTGTTAAAAGCACCGCTGTATCTATTCTGTGTCAGTGATTGGGGAGAACCCGAGCATGTTGTAAATACCCAACCACATGCCACCGCTACGCATAGCTGATCTATATCAAGTTACGGCTACAACTGGAATATATTCATCTCCAAATCCTTTCAGTCGTATCCTCCACTCAACTCCTCAGGCTATTCCAGAGACGAAGTAATGCCGACCTCTCGACGTTATTGGAAGGTGAACTATGTTGTGAAACAGGAGGAATAGTGCTAACATTGTATATAGGGACAGAGCCGTTCTTGAGCAATCTGATCGACTGTTCGCAATATGACTTCAGTTTCCTTACATCTACTCTCCAGCCCCTCAGGATGGCTCCTGCTTTGAGAGATACTAGTGCGGCAGCCTTGATGCCTCCGTCCAAATTCAAGGTGCGTGTTTCACCAACTGGCCGTCAGTTTCAGATCCATTGTACTGAGCAAATTTTCTTAGGATTTGTTATATGTGCTTCTGATAGCAGGTGGACATATTGTAACTGTCTTGCGACCTAGAAAACATTCAATACATCCGTCCGGTCAGTATTATTCCCTGTCACTCCTCACCTGTGTAAGCTAATTGCCCGCTTCCGTTAGATTTGCATTTGCTTCTGAACACGATCGCTTCTTCGTCAGCACTTCGTACCACTGAAACATGGCTTCCCATTTGCTTCCCCAAGTTCAATCCTTCTGGATTTGTTCACGCTTACATCAGTTACGTTTTGGAGGACGTGGGTCTGGTATTCGTAAGCGCAGATAGAGAAGCATTTGAAGACCTCAGAGTATGGAAGGATATGGTTCTGGAGGTACGTCAACTGTGTTTGAGAAAAAATAGCATCGCTAATATTTCTGCAGAAGCTTGAACAAGATAAAACTCTCAGCAGAATACAAGAAGCTATACCTTTGCACCCATATACGATATGTAAGTGTTGATTAGACCAATTGGTTATGACAATTGATCCACATATAAGCTTCTGTGGGATGTCCTGGCTTACGCCATTTCATCTACAAATCTCGTCAACATGTTCAAATCACTCAACCCATATGGGAAGCTCCCTATGAGGATGGTTCAACAAACCAGAAACGGTCAGCTCGGACTCGACAACCTGAAGAACTTGTGGGCTAACTCAGAGCTATAGACTTGTTACGACCTACCAAAAGCTGCACGATGCCGTTCATGCCAAGTCTGGACAGGCTTCCGCCCTCAAACTGGTCTACATCTCTACAGAACATGAAGCCTGTCTTGTTTGGGTAAGCGCCTGCCCAGGTTCATCGAGCAGAACTAATAGTCACAGGCTACGAAACCGTTTGAGCTTTATATCACTGTATCACCCCAGCTTTCCAAGTCAGCTGTTGTAGCGGCTGCCAACAATGTTGCCAAATGGGTGCTTGCGGAGGAAGGAAGAATATTTCTCAAAGATGCCCCTGTATTCTGACCGCACAACGATGGCAAAATGCAGAATAATAATGACAATGGTACCTGAAGTTCAAAACATCCTCCCAATCCTTATTAACCCTCTTACGGGCCAGGAGTTCACACAGGCAACGCGTAATAATACCTAGGACGTGTTGTTTGTGCTGATACTACTATTCTTCGTTCTGCACAAAAAAGCCAGAAGAAGATGATGACGTCAGGCCGTGCTTGCTAATTAACTATTGTAATAAATAACGTTTGACGGCATTAACCGCCTCAGGCACATCCTTGGCTCTGCTGGTCAAAAGCCGTTGCAGCTATTCGCTCACACGTCTTCAGGATCTTTTTTCAACAACAACTTTGGTCATCTCAAGAGTAAATCGCATTGACTGAAGAAGTTTATCTTGTATAGACAACCTTATACCGCGAGAAAACCCTTGGACGGTACGAAAGGCGCTTGCGATTCTCTTAAATTACCAACTCTACACACAACCTTAAAATCATCAAAATGGGTCGCGGTGGCGGTGTTTCTTCTAGAGGTCGAGGGTGAGATTTTTTTCATTGACTCGAAGTTATGTACCTTTGGGTGGACTTTTATTGACACTATTTTTTTTCTTTTTCTTTTCCTTCGAAATTGTAGCAAGTTCAAGGTTGCCCGGGGAGGTGGTCGACACTTTTCGCGTGATCTCGATCCCAGATTTAACAAGCCAGTATCTGAATCTTCCGAGGAGGAATCTTCTGAAGAAGAGTCATCTGAGGATGAAACCGCCCAGCAAAATGAACAGCTTGCTCCCGAGATGGCTGCCTTGAACCTCAAGCTTGGAAACACTGTTGCTCTCGATGATGAAGATCAAGAACCCGGGATGAGCAGAGCAGAGAAGAAAGCCATGAAGAAGGCCCAGGGTGAGAAGAAAGTTACTATCCAAGAGCCTGAGGACAGTGGAAGTGAAAGTGACGAGGAGGAAGTCATGCCTGCACCCGTACCAAAAGGAAAGGCTAAAGTGGCCAAGAAGGCCGAGCCCGTTCAGATGTCAAGAAAGGAGCGGTGAGTCATGCGATCGTTACTGGGAAGGACATCGTGCTAACACCTTGTCATTAGTGAGGCGGCAGAGAAGAAGGCTGCTGAACAGAGATATCAGAACCTCCACGCCCAGGGTGAGAAGCATGTTAATCTGATGATTTCATATAAGCTGATCACGGATAATTATTACTAGGCAAAACAATGGAAGCCAAAACAGATTTGGCTCGATTGCAAGAAGTCAGGGCTCGACGAGAGGCAGCTGCTGCTCAACGAAAAGCTGAAGCCGAGGGTGAGTCCCCTTCCCTACAAACATTGTACGGAGCTCATGATTGTCTACGAAACACAGAAAAGGCCCAGGAGGCAGCTGCGAAGAAGGAAAAGTTGCTTGCAAAGAAGATCTGACCAGCTACGTGAACAAGGGTGTTTGTCATTGATGTTAAAGTCACTGTGAGGATAGAATGCCTGTTCCTTGTTTCTAGATCATAATCTCTTATCCTGTATACATCGGTCTATCTTCATGCAAATATGAGTCTCCCACCTATTCAGATTTGTAGTCGTCGTCGACTTGCAGACGATGAACCAAGAGTTGGTGAGGCGCTAAAGCAATGTCATTATATGGGCGATGGGGGGAAACGTTGGCTGGAAACGTACCTCCATCCTCGTCGAATTGAGGACCTTTAGCGACGTATCCCAGCTTTTCATAGAAAGGGATAGCATGTATCTTTTGTTGATTTATAAAAATGGTCAGTGGTGGAGCTCATCCCAAGTGGACAAAGTACCTGATACTTACTTGGGAATGACATTTGATAGTGATCCACTTTTCACCTTGTTCTTCGATGATTTTACCAAGTGATTCCTTCACTGCGTTTTGGCGCACAAAGTTCTCCATCCCTTCAACAAGCACCCTTCCGAATCCAAATTTTCTATAGTCTTTCAAAATCGCCAATCTCGTAAGTTTGCTTTTACCCGGGACGAAGCGAATAGTCCCGATTGGCTTCTCAGTCGTAGTAGGTGTATCGTTTGTTGGCGGAAGAGAAGAAGTGGAGACGTCGGGGGGTGAGGAGATGGGAATGGTGAGCAGGAAATGGAAAGAGTGAGGGTCATACCTATTACCGCCTAGGTATCAGCGAGGTGCGTCACTCGCGGATAGTTGGATCTCCAGATAGGACTACATACTCGTCCATTTCGTCCTCAACGGTAAACCCTTGCTCTACACAGAAGACTGTACCATATACAGAGCGTTGTCAGCGACCTTTTAAAACTCGCCTGTGGGATTAATCGACGTCTCGAGAAAAACAAAAAAAAACACGCCCGACGCACCTTCCATTCGGATGTCATAGCAAGCTTCAACTTCATTTTTTGTGTTGGCCAGCTTGAGAGTATAGGAGGGCCGGACAGGTCTATTTGAGCTGGACATTGTACACCTCAAAGCTACGGCTGGTTGATTATGGTGATGGTTACTGATGACACTGCGTGTATAAAGAAGGTGAATTTCCCGACGCGACGCGAGCGCGATCAAGTAATAATTGGCGAGATAAGTCGAAATTGTGATGACCGCGTATCACGGTGGACGAAATTCGCAGGTGTTTCTTATTAGAGCTTGACAAAACAATGATTCAGTCCATCATGGGGTTATCCTCTTGATCTTGTTGTCTGAGCAAGGTAGCGTATGGTGAAAACCACATTGATGGAATATTATTTATAACATCATGTCTCTGAGTCTCTAATAATGATACGGACCATCCGCCGGCCTCCAGCTTGAATGACAACACCAGCTTCATATTTCCCCTCTCCTTAGATATACTCTTGGCAACGATACGACACACGAAAATACGCATTAACGTATCTTTCTCTTAACCTTTTATTTTTATCCAGCTCTTGAATAATACCGGATATTCTAATTAATATGAATACCGTTGTCGCACAGAAACAGCAAGCTGGCGTAACATAAAGGATACCGACCAATGTGCGATTGGCCACTGAAACGCAGGTTCGCATGGCTCTATTGAACTTTTCTTCCTTACATCTACCTCCCTAATAGCCCCCTTCCTTTACCTCTCCCCTTTTTTTTTCAACCAATCTCGCTTCACCAACACTCGGCCCAATATGGTAAACCTAATATAGAGGAATACCGGTTTCAGAGACGGGGGAAGGATACATCATCAGAGGAGCTAATATATAGTCCATCCACCGGGTGATTCCAAGATGAGCGACGAGGGATATACCAACCCATTGCCTTCTTACAAGCGACCGTCCCTAGCCGACATCTGGGCTTCCATTTCACTCCGCTGCCTTGTTGATCGTCCATACGTCCCTTCTCTTGAACGTATCCCCGAAACGCAGAGGGCCAACTTCAAATTCCCCGTATTGTCTCCACATCCGAGGGCAATGTGGTTAGGCCACGCGAGTGTATTCTTGCAGCTCCCACGAGCGGATGGGGACGTGTTGAAAGAGCCGATAGGCGTGCTTTTCGACCCCATCTTTTCAAAGAGATGTTCGCCAGTGTCGTGGATGGGGCCGAAACGTCGTCTGGGCGTCCCTTGCCAGGTGAAGGATCTGCCCAAAGTCCATGCTGTGGTTATATCCCGTGATCATTGTGAGTTATCGCTTCTGGTCGCCTTTTTGTCGGCGTAGATGATAGGGATCCTGATGTGTGAGCAGATGATCATCTAGATAAGAAGACAATCAAAGACATTGAGATGTTTCATAACGCCGTCATATACTATGTGCCGAAAGGGGTCAAGGCAATCTTGGTCAAATTCGGTGTCTCTGTTTGTAGAGTGAACGAGATGGGCTGGTGGGACGAAAAGCTGTTTGAAGAGGAGAGCGTAGGGTCTAAAGATTCTTTTTCCATCTTGTGCGCCAAAGTTGGTCAAGTAGACAACTTCTCCGAGACAGGTTTATTGGAAAAGGGCTCGATGGAAAACATCGACGTGATGACGGTTGCTTCCTCCATCAGCCCCCACCACCTGCGTGTTATTTGTACCCCGGCTCTGCACAATTCCGGAAGATCATTGTGTCAGATGGACAAGACATTGTGGGCCACATGGTATTTGGAGTACACCTTGCCGAACAGATCGCTTTGGAGATGTTTCTTCGGTGGAGATACTGGTTACCAAGCACAACCCAATGGGCCTGTTTGTCCCATTTTCAAAGGTGCGTACAGTGCAAGGGAGTGCAGTATGCAGTGTGACAGGCCGCAAGCTGACGAAGCGATGAACAGAGATTGCGCAGCGGTACGGCCCACCCGACTTGGCGCTTCTTCCCATCGCACAAGGCTCGGTCCTCCCATATCACTCGTCCATTCTTCCACTCACCTTTGGCGTTTCGCGCCTCGTTTCGGCAGTGCGTTGTAGCCCATCCCATGCCATCCAGGTGCATAAAGATATGGGGGCACGTAACTCGATGCCGATCCACTGGGGCACGTGGACAACAGAGGACGGGGCGAGGACCATCGCGGGCGAGTTGCGAGTAGGCTGTAAAAGGGAGGATGTTCGCCTGAGATGGGGGTCGTTTGGAAAGGACGGCTTTGGGGTGGGCGATGCCGGGGTGTGGCTGGAAGTGGCGGGCGCAGCGTAGACCCCCTAATGTATGTTGAGTGGCTGACCTACACGCGCACGGACGTTCGTTGGGAACAAACAGCGGAAGGCACCGATTGCTCGATTACGAGTACTCTGTTAGCCGGCTGCCGGTTTATTAACGGGCGTCGGCCAGCGAGAAGCGAATAAATAAAAAGTGTACTATTTTAGTGCGCCCTGTTTGTCTTTTCCACTGCCGAGAATCGCCCTCACATGGACAGCGGCCCCCTTCCCTTGCGCCCGCCCGCCCCTCCCCCTAGTCCAAGCTGCGATGCCCTCCCCGGGCACAACAGGGGCGCACTCCCCCGCGCCCACGCCCCACCCCCTCGCAGACAGCCCCCCGCCCAGCTCCGTCTCCACCTATCCACCACACCCCCACGACTCGGCCTCCCTTCTACGCGCCGCCCGGGCGTCCGAGGACTCACAGTCTCCCGCTTCCTCAACGAACCATGCTAGGGACACGGACAGAGCAGGAAAGCAACGGGCAGAAGGCTCGGTCGCTCGAGACGCAGCGGTCGCGCAAAATGGGAAGGCAAAGGAGGCGGCCGCATTGGCAAAGTGGAGAGTCAGTCGCGATCGTGACCCACATGTCGTCTAGTGCTAACAAATGCTTGTGCAGAGTTGGGCTATCGAACATTCCGTACATGCTCCGCCGCTCAACGCCTCGACTTTAAGATCGGGAAGGTCAAGTCCACGCGGGCAAAAGATTCCTCTCGTTGCCCTCAACACTTTTGCCTTGAGAACCCAACAACCACTGGACGACCTCCAGAGAACACACTCGCCGAGTAACAGCCACTTTCTATACCCTCCGTCCGACGCCGAGGGATCTGCGTCTTCGCCTGTCACATCTCTCAGGGTCGCGTCTCCAAATGTCACTGCCTCGCCAATGCCGTCCTCACGATTCGATCCATTAGAAAATGAAGTCTACAACACAGATTCTGTCCTTGCATTGCACGACGTTGAGCTTGCTGTTGATGAAGAAATACTGGAACGTACAAAGCGTGTGCAGGCAGCCCTACCTCGTTATGCGTCAAATCGACCAAGATTATATGAGACGCCAAATCCATTCGTTGGCATCGCCCATCGACTAGGCTCACGGCGAGTGCGACCAATCGCACTAGAACTCATACAAGCACTGGGCCATCTGGTGGATGCCGTATGGCTAACTACTTACCCTGATCGTC